>NW_013953486.1:57764-63227 GCF_001266775.1 Austrofundulus limnaeus
ATATAGTTTTGTTTTTAATGAATGAAATTAATGAATTAAATGAATAAAATAAGTTGGTATTTAAGTATGTAATAAGTATTTCTATCTCGAACAGAAAGAACCAGGGAAAAGTGAGCAAATGTTTCAGAGACAGAATAAACCTTCCTTCCAGATTGAAACAAAAATCTTTTGCAGCAGAGATGTAAACATGTGTAAGTAAATGATTATGATTGTCTGAACATTTACAAGTGTACTGAGTCCCAGTTCAAAACAAACTAAATATTAACAGGGCAGTAAACATATTTTTATGTGCTCGTTAAAATGTTATCAACTGTAAAATTCATGTGCAGAGACAAGAGTAATCAAAAGCAGAAGAAAAAGTGGTAGAAATTCATAATAAAATCTGACACATACTGGGTACTTACTAGGTATTATAATCTTGGTACTTACAATGATCCTACTAGTTACTTATACTAGACCAGTGGTGTCTAATTCTGGTCACTGAGCCACTATTCTGCTTGTTTTAGAGTTTTCTCTGCTCTGTTACACCTGATTTGATGAATGCTTAATTAACAGGCTTCTGCAGAACATGAAGAGGTGATTCAAGCATTAAATCAGGTGTGTTGAAGGGGGGTCTTTGCTGTCACTAAGTGGGACTTTCTTGGTTTGTGGGAGGAGTTTGTTAAAGATGTGATTTGTTGGATAGACTAATTTGGATGGGGTTTGAAGAAACCGTAATGGTTAAGGTGGTTAAAAGCTGGACAGTGGGGGTGGGTGGGGGGCACGAAGCTCGGTCAAAACAGCCGAAAAGTGCCTGTAACTTTAAAATAAATATCCATTTTAGTCATAACTTGAGATAGGAAGGTGCTAGCTGCACGAAATGTGAACCCTAAGATGGATGTGTAATAATTTGGCTTGGTCAAAATAGCCCTAAGCTGCCGCACCAAATCTAAAGTCAATAAATTATAGTTACTTGTTCACAATCATTTTACCATTACCATTACTTCCTCTTTTAACTTGACCCACAAGCTAAATAAACCTGACCAATCACAGTTAGGATAAACCCCACCCGCAAAGCCAAGAAACTCCCCTGTTTTGTAAAACCCCGCCCACACAGAAGAGCTCCACCAAGCACAGATAAGACAAAATCTGCCCACACAGCCAAAAAACCCTGATGTACTTCAGAGACCCCTACTTACATGCAGCACAAGACAGTCAGGATTGGACATTTTTGTACTAAAAAAATTAATGAAACTCTAAGAAGATAATAATTATTTGTGCACCTGCAGGTGATTTACTTTTGGAGTAAACATAATTAAACATGGCTGCCATAGCTAATTGACCTGAGCAAACACAAAAATGGAAACAGCACAGTCCGTTTTAAAGATACTGAACTAATACCTGTGTAGCTAAGACTTATCTCCAACACATACACAAAAGATCTTAGTTTAAAATTTGCCATTCAATGTTGTAAGTGGTTTTCATTCCATTTCATTCCTTCCTTTGTTGCTCTCCCACCTGATATGCAGATATTTTTCAATTTATACAAACACTTTTACAATCGTTTTCTCTCTGAGCGAACACTGACTTACACAGATGTTACATCAGCCACGTATGTGCCCTGATAAAGTATTTAGCTCATAAATGCAGAGCCGTTCGGTCAAAATCCAATATGAAATAATTTTTAACATGCTTCTTCAGTCACATACTGCTCCCTGAATGAAACCAACATCCACTTGTTTTTTTACTCACTAAACTTTGGAGAGCATATCAACTGTTTTAGAAAAAAAAGTTTCAAAAGGAGAAAAAGTCTGGAGGAACTCGGGAGACGTTCATGAATAAATAAAAACTTATTTGCTGACAACCCGAGCCCAACAGCCTGCGGCTCAGGCTGAACAGAGGCCAACGGCTGTGTGAAGTTTGGTCAGAGTTCTGCTCAGCAACTTGTCCTCGTTGTTCTAATTCCCCATAATAAGTGTCGACAAAAGAAAAAAAAAAGAGAAACTGGAAAAACAAGAAAACTCTGCCCACATTTGGACCTTTCTGTTCAGGTGAGGCAATGATTTGTGGAGCTCACCTGGTCATGCCCCTTTTTTTTCTTCTTCTTCTTGCCCCAGCAGCCCGAACTCTCTGCGTCTTTGCCTCCAGTGTCACACAACAGACCGTCCAGCTCCTCCGACCCACCCTGCTGCGTGTGGGACGTCTCCGCAGCCAGGCGGTACGACAGGTTCCTCAGGATGCACACGCAGTTCTCCACAGTCTGGAGGACAGGGGGTCAGAGAGAATGTAAAGCAGAGAGCGACAAAGACAAAAAGGAAACAATGATACCAACCAGACACCAAACACACACACGCAGTCATTAACTTGTATCCTTACATTGACTCCCATTCATTTCTATAGCCTAAACCTAACAATCCCTCTTTTTATGGGTTTCAGTCATATGGTTTTGATGACAGGTGAAGGTGGTGCAATTTCAAACTGATGGCAGGAAGTAAATTATGCATGGAGGAAACGGTTGTAGAGTTTGCATTGTTTGGATTTAGATCCAGTTGCAAGACAAAGGTACCAGCAGCTAGTTATATGTCAGACCTGACCCATACCTCATGAAGACAAATGAGTTTTTGACAGAACCTAAAGATTTGCCAACAATAAAGGCTGTCAATATCAGAAACTATCTGGTCTTCAGACATCTTACTGTAAAAAAATGAAATGCTGGATTTACTTAACCATGTTATGTTACCTGGTTCCACTTAACTGAGTTGAGTAAATTCAAAGCAACATACTCATGTTCTTTAGTTAAAAAACTAGTATATTGCTTTGAATTTACTCAACTCAGTTAAGTGGAACCAGGTAACATAACACGGTTAAGTAAATCCAGCATTTCATTTTTTACAGTGTATAAAGCCTACAATTTTCTGAAGGTGTGTAACTTTTTTGTCAGTGGTCCACAACCTCGGTACCAAACAGCTCCACTACAATTATTGTGTCTTTGCTGGGGTGATAGTTTGTTCTTGTATTGTTTCAGATGTTAAGATGCTAGCAGTAGCAGCTAATGTCAACAAACATTAAACACTTAATGACGTTAGCCTGACAGTCGCTTATGTTTCAAGGTGAACCGCTCTCAGAGACCAAATGAAACACCTCTAAAGTCCTGGATTACTGCGAAGGAGGATGAAGAAGTCATTGCAGCTCACTGTGATCGCATGGCAGTGTCGGTAATTTACAGGGCTCGCAAGTTTTGATCTGAGCTTGGAGTGAGATTTCAAGCCTCTGACCACTGTTGCAACTCCTCAGTAAGAAAAGTCGCTATTGGCTGTCCTAAACGCTACTAAATGACATCATCATCTATTTAGCATATTTGGTGATCTAGGCTGTGGGTAATTAATGTTGGAGAAAACAGTATGTAAAAACACTGAATATGTTTAGAACTATAAATCAAGTTAGTAAAATAGTTTCATGACTTTAATATTTTGTTCAGATCCACATTACAGTAACTAATTCAGTGAGAATATTCAATTTAACCACAATATAAAGTTAGATGCCACAGATTCACACACAGAGGTGAAGAAGTGACTGAGGCTGAATCAAATGCAGTCGGGTCCAGAGATTTATTTTAGTGAGAGTATCAGAGAAAACAAACAAGGCTTCAGATACAGACTGGTAGTAGCTGTGAGTACTTTCTCCAAGCACTAACATCTTGTGAGGTCTTTGTTATAAATTTTGAACTGCGACCCCACTGGAAAAATAGTCGCATTTTCCCTTCATTTAACAGTGCTCTGACAGGTGCTCCGGTCGTTTGCATGTGATGTTTCGCACGTAGCGCATCCTCGTCAGAAAACTGCTTAATAAACTAATAAACTAAACTCGTGCGCGCAACAAATGGAAATGATCAGTTTGAGCTGGAGTTGTCTCGTCTCGTGTCTCTGCAACTTTTTATGACGACGCGCAACGTGGACGGTATCTGAGATTGTGACAGCAGCGACTCTCTGGGCTCTGYGCAGGACCACTGCAGGAATACAAACAATCTGAGGAAAAAATAGGTGGAGACCTTTTAGGCTGTTGAAGTGGTCACTGCAGACACGGGCATCAGCAAACTCTGTTCTTCCCGACAGTAGACGTAGGTTTAAAATGTCATTATTGCATCAGTGTTCTGTGAGCTTTCTACATTTCTCACCTTTGTGTTTGACAATCTTTGATACTCAATAATGCCTTTTTAGCTTTTTCTTAGAACGATTGGAGCAGCCGCAAATTTCACAAAACATGGGCATTTTTTTAGATGGCAAATCCTCCGCTACTTCACTTTCTGCCCTCCACCTGCAATCTTGCGTTCTCACTGTACTGCAGGGCTATTCAACTGGCGGCCCGCGGGCCACATCCGGCACGCAAGTGACCAAAGTTCGGCCCGCCAATTGGTCCGTTCATCTCTTAGGTCCAAACCCCAAGTTTTCTACTTTAATTACTAGAAGTTTTTTTTAGTTAAACATAGACATGTTTGGTATCTACAGAAATGTCAGAGTCTTGGCTAGAAGCTGGTAACAACCATTTCTATGCACACACACAGCACAGTTAAAACTACAAGAAGTTGAAAATAAAACTTTGAAAGTGAAAATAAAATTGGTTTAAAAATTTGGTTAGTCAGAGATGTCAAAAATAATATTTGTTTTAAACAGGAGGCAGAATGTGTTATTTTTGTTTTTTGATATTGTTTTATTATCACTACTTTTATTATAGGGTTCTGTATGTTAATCAGCATTAGCCATCACCAAAATGTCTGAATCAGTCAGTTTCATAAAATTTGTTTTGTTATTACATAGGAGTGTCCCTATCGTCTTTCTCAATTCAAGTATGAGCACTACAGTTTGGGTACTAATTGATGCTAAATATTGATACAGAGTGTTAAAATTTCATTGTCAAACTTTTGGGTGTTGATTTAAACACACCCTGGTGTTATTTTAACACTTTCTGAGTAAATTGACACCCAGTGTTGGTGTTAATTCACAGTGTTGATTTTCTCAGTGTTGTCTCAACACTGGACAGTGTTAAATAAGCTCCGCCCACAGTTAAGTCTTATATAACACTTAACAGTGTTGTTTTATGACACCATGCAGTGTTGAAAGGAAAAGCCCCTCTTCCACCTCATGTCAGACAGACCAGTATTTATCCAGCAATCCTTGCTGAGAAATCTTGCAGAAATGATGTGTTTGTATGTTTATGACTATTAAAGACGTTTATCAGGGTAAAAGTGAGTTCTTCTGGTTAGTTTTGTTGTTCAGTTTGATCAAGTTGTTCAAGTTTAAGTTTGTGTTATTGGCCAAAAATCGACACCATGATTGAGACGTACTTCCTGGTGTGTGAAGGGTGACTCCATTATACTTTTCTACTAACTACTGAGCAGTGTTAACGCAACACTACAGAGTTTTATATTAAATGTACACTCTCAAATACTGTATATGGTGAATTGACACCTTGTGGTGTCTGTTAACC
>NW_013953486.1:63327-65197 GCF_001266775.1 Austrofundulus limnaeus
AATAATAACACACTGGTGTTACATTTTAACACTGTTGAAATGTTAATATAACACCCAGTATTGTTGAATATTAAACACTGGCTGGTGTTAAATTAACAAAAAAAAAATGAGTGTTAAAATTTAACACTTTCACAAATGTTATTTAACACCAGCAAGTGTGGACACATATAGACACTTTGTTGGTGTTGAAATTAACACTGTGGGTGTTAAATTAACACTGGCATTTTTGCAGTGTTATGATTAAATGCAGCAAAATAAACTATTTCAAAGGTAACAGATCTTTGTAATACTTTACATAATAACTTTAATTGCTGGATGTTCGGCCCCTGAGCTGTTGACCTGCAGTAACTGTGGCCCCCAGAGCAGTTTAGTTGAATAGCCCTGCTGCACCGCATTGTGATGCCACATGAAAGCAACAAAACGCACACCTTAGTCCTAACCCAAACACGGTACTCCTGGGGACTGGGATTTGGGCCCTGTCAGTACTGGCAGTGTCCCCACAAGACGTGTATCCAAAAATATGGTTCCCACAAGGTAGTAAATACATGGTGCACACACACGCACTAATCCTTTGTTATGAGTGGCTGCGCAGCCAACAGTCAAAGACTTTCATCATGTGGAGAATTCTGCAGGTTTATAAAAAATAATCTTCTGGTGACGAGTTTGCACTCATAACAAACACAAACAACTGTGACTCATCAAACACACATGGCTGCATGTGACACTTAATACAAATTACACACATATTCACACAAGACTCACTGATTATGGTCCTGTGTCACCATTTGGATTTATTAATATTAGTCTAGCAGCTTGTATAGTTGACAAGCTCAGAATAATTTATTGATTCACACTTATTTTAAAAGGTAAATGTACACAATGCCAATAAAACTACAGTTTTAAGATATTTGGTAAATTGAGCCTTGCGTTAAATAGGGGAAAAATGAGAAGCTTGTATTTTTTATTACTGTTTGTGCGCATGGACCAGCAGTTTTAACACGGTATGCGTACAAAAGACAAAAAGGCAGTGAGTGTGTGTGTTTTACCTTGCTGTCAATCTCGCTGCTCCCTAGAGCGGTCTGGATGACGTAGAGCAAAGCGTCAGTTAGACCCTCGCACTCCCTCATCCTCCTCCGAGCTTCCTCTCCAGCGGAACTCACATTCCTGTTTCACACACACGTAGAGAAACACACATCTCATTAATATATTAAAAGTTCAGCGTTCCTTATAAGAATGCTTATCACCTGCAGGCTTTGAAACCCAAGTTTTAGACTAAGGATCATCTCGTGTAGCCGTTTCGATCAATTCTTGAAACTAAAGTCATGCGCAATATCCTGCATTACAAATGCTCTTCTTTATTTTCCAATAAAATTTGTGGCACATCTGCCCTTTTTACTGCACAAAATGAAACATCTCCTTGTCCGTTGGCACAAGAGCGTAGACAAACAAAAACAATGAGGTGTCGGAAAGAGGACGTGAATACGAAAGTAAGAGTCGGTGAGGTACAGACAGAGAGAGGKGGTCTAATACAGGCAAGAAAGGCGAACTGGAGAACGGTGATGAAAGAGGGATGGAGAGAAGGAAAAGAGAGTGACTAAAGGGAGAGGAAAATAGAGAGGGGCGAGGGAGAGAAAATTTGAAATTGAGGATAATAATGGGAGAAGGAAGGAGTAAGAGGAAAAGAGAGCAGGTGGTCGGCGATATAAACCCGCCATGAAATATTCAATCTTTAATCAGACTCCCAGCATTCCCTAACGAGGCGTGAGAAAGATGAATTAGCTCTTCGAGTTTAGGGAGCTGAGCCACTCTGAGTTCTCTCTCTCTCTCTCTCTCTCTCTCTCTCTCTCTCTCTCTCTCTCTCTCTCTCTCT
>NW_013953486.1:66197-73196 GCF_001266775.1 Austrofundulus limnaeus
CACCACTAGACAACATAGTTCTTTCTTTGTTTCTTTTATTAAATAAAATTGTTCTAAGGAAAAACAAAAAATAAGGAATTTCCTTCCTTTCAATACAATTCTGTTTTATGTAAATAAACAGACTAAAAATATCACTCAACACAACTTAAAACAAAATCTCCTGAGGTAGAAGTCTTGGTGAGAACGCTGTGGGTGGGCCAGCCAGTCTACCTGCTTAGTTAGCTTAGCTGCTTGGCTAGCGCTGCTGAGTGTGAGCACTACAGACAAAGAGTAGACTTTGAAAAATCCGCGTGTGCAGCAGTCAGTGTGTGTGGGAAATAACAAAGCTTGAGTATCGATCTTTTTACACGAGTATTGTTCAATATCAATACCAGCGCTGGTATCAATATTATCGATATTTAGTATCGATCCGCCCACCTCTATTTTACAGGTAAGTAGGAATTTCCCACTTAAAAAGTTGTACATTTAAACTGGAATGCCCTCTCCAGTGGCAATTCCCTGTTGGAAAGGGGCAGAGGTCCAAATCCATGGTGTCTACTCACCACAACTCATCGGTGAATAAAACTCTTACTTTTAATAGTATTTTTGTATTATTTATTTCACATTAAGTCAGTTGTACACATAGTACTTTTCAATGTTTCAAAGAAGATATGTTAAAACTCTGTTTCTATGCACAAAATACCATGTAGAGCTCAGTTCTTGTTTGTTAACGACGAGATGAGAAAYGTGATGTTTCATCTTTAGTCAAAGTTTAACCCAAAACATAGAAGTTAATAACAACTGGCCCATTGATGGAAGGCACAAAGTTCAAGTGGCCCTCTGAAAATGAATTTGACATATCAGCCGACAAAGAAGTTAAGATACTTGTGATTTTTTTGTTTCCATTAGTGATAAATTAACTGCAATGGATACATGAAAGGTTGGCAATCATGTAACTGCCTTATTCTCTGTGTGTATTTGCCTTATGATCTAGTGAACAGATTTAAACAAAACTCAAAGAAGGTAATTATTGGATGCAGATGACTTACAGACACACTTATGTTTGAACATGGTGTTTGCAGTGGACAAACCATGACTAGCACACAAGTCCAACTACAGAGCCACAATCAGGTACAGATCAGAGAGGACGTTCCTCTCAATAACACTCATCCAGGTCACATTGTTACTACCCACATGAGCATTGAAGTCCTCCAAATAGAGCACCTTCCAGTCTCCTGCTAAGGACTCCAAGAATGCTGGGTATTTTGAACTGCTGTTCTTTGAGAAGGCACAAATAACAGACCCCCCCTCAACCAAACCCAAAGGCCTAGGGAAGCTACCCTCCTATCTATTGGGCCAAACTTGGTAAAACCCATACCAGCCCAGCACCTTTCACCATGGGCATCTCTAGAACTGAATAACGTCTAACTCCTCTCAAGGAGATTGGTTCTAAAGCCCTTAACCGTACATCAAGGTGAATCCAACCACATATATCATATAAAAAGGCTAAATACCTCAAGTGATGAAGTGCATTTTGTCTGACTGCTGGATGGGACTCTCCTCACTCTAAGCAGCACCATAGTGAGCAATTATGTTTGTATTTTGTGTAATAATTGGCACAGTATTGGAGACAAGTTAAACAATAGTTTTAATTATTTGACCATTTACTTTCAAAGTCCAAGTCCTTAAAGTTACTGATAAAATTACAACAGTGAACATGAAATTGTCTGTCTAAAGTTTTGTTTGTCATTTTTGAAAAGAGATATTGAGCTAAAACCAGGTGTAGTATAGCTGAGACTTTTACCTATCACATAATCCAAGTACTGAGAGAACACAAGATGATTTCGTATAAAATTTAAGCCCATGATGCAGCGATCAATGTGCATTACTTTAACTCTTTTGCTTCCTGCAAAAAGTATAAATTACAACTTAAAATGTAATAATCTCAAATATTGCAACTGTACTTCCATGAGACTCTTATTTGCCATTTGTTAATTCTCTGAAATAAACTTTATAAGGCTGTCTCCAGACTTAAGAACTATTTAGATAAACTATGCACGTTTATAATTCTTTTATTTGACTTGTTTTAACATTTCAGTGCATTATAATTCAATTCAACAGAGTGAAAAGTTAAAAAAAATGTTTCAGCAGCAAACCATGCCCAACCCTGATGCATGATTTTAAATTAGCACAGGCTGCCAAATTCAAACCATAACAGGTTAAATATAAAATGCTCAATAGTTTAACATTAGAAGGACAAAACAAGCTGAAAAAAGTGATCCTACTCATTCACAAATACACTGTCACACACAAACACTGTTTAATTATGGTGGCAGATGTTGCATTAGTCTGTGTGGTTAGCCATACACCACCATTATTAAATGTGCTGTAATTATCTCTGCTTATTGTCCTCTTCTATCTTATATTCCTAATTAATGAAATGAGGCAAACAAATTAATGTCAGTATCACGCAAACAAAGAACGTGTTTCTTTTAAACACATTTATTAGTGGTTGGACAGGGTGTTACTTTGAAAAAGGACAAGATAAAATTTTGCAACAGTAATTGACTATTAAAGGAAAAGTCTGGCTCTTTTGAAGTGGAGTTCTGTGGAGAGGATATAAGTAAGTAATATTTTACCTGTTGCACTTAGTTCAGGGGTGTCAAACTAAGGTGCACAAGGGGGACAAATTTTAAAAGTTTGTCCACGCAAAGAGCCAATCTCTGTCAATATGTATTGAAAAACAATTATGCAACAAATAATTCTTATAGTAATACAAATTACTTTCCCCCAAATTATATATTTTATAGCATTTAGAACATACATTACCTAACAGATTTCATTTTTTATACTTTACTCTTTTGATTTATTATTTCTTAGAGACACAATTTATCACAATTCGACAAATTAGTTAAAAAAAGAAAACCCTAGTGTCTATATGCTCTCTGTATCAGTTTGGCCTCTCCTCAGTGAGTTTCTCTAGCTCCTCCAGTACCTGATCCTTGAAAACAAGAGCCAGATTTGGCCCACGGGCCTTGAGTTTAACACATAGGCCATAGTTAGTTAGAAATAAATGTCAACTGTGATTGACAAGCTAATCACATGATGCCCAGACCTAACTCCATTTTCAGATAGTTCATAAACATTTAAATAAATGCAGTTTTTTAAACCTTTACCTCACCATTATTTTATACTTAATTTATAAATGATATATAATATGGTCGTAATTAGAATCTACAGTAAAAAAAATGTTAAAGTTCATTTACATTAGGATGTTCAAAGCTGGACCCTTTCTGAGTTAGTTGTGTGTTTATGTGAAATTATTTTGTCATGTAATACTTCTTGTTCCATTCTACATCCATCATGCTGGAGAAAAGGATCAAAACAAGAGGGAGAAAGAAAAAAAAAGTGTCACTTTTTTTCAGACTGCACTGTGCAACTCAAATGAGAAAGTGAACAGCTGCATGGTGAGTCATCCTAATTCAGTGAAGGATTTCAGTTTTCTGTGTGTAGAGTGGTAAAAATAACACTCAAGCCTAAAAATATCTGACAGTTCTGATCCAAGTGGGACTTTTTTTCCTGTTTGGACGTTTGATGATAAAATACTGTTTTTCAGCAGCTGAAACCGAAAAAATCAAAGACCTAGCCCCTTTTTCCAATCTAATGTTTTAGACTAAGTTAATTTCAGTCTCATGTAACACACACAGCTATGTATTGAGAATGACTCTCAACTACTACCACATTTAATTTTAGATTAATATCTGTAAAACTGACTAAATTATAGTAATTTTTGTGTTGTTTAAGGTCAGTTGGCTGTGGCAGCCATCTTGATCTAAGTTTGCTTCAAAATTTAATCAGTTCTAAAGGTATAGCTAATAACTAAGACCTGAAAGTTTTATTCAAATCTGTGCTGTGGTTTGTGGGATATTTTGCTAACAGACTGACAAGAGTTTACTCCCAACAGTTAATGGCAAAGTTGAAATAAGGAATTTGTGTAATCTATTAGAGCTTAACTGTGAATTTGGGACAGGTCTCAGCTAGTAGCAGACCAAATTATACCTCAATAGCTGCCAACTTAACAGAGTTATGGCTATTTTTTTATTTTTAAGTTCATATGGCTATGGCAGCCAAGTTAAATCAGGCTGACTCCAAAAGTTAACCAGATACAGAAGAAAACCTAGTGATTATTTTRCGCAAGTTTAATCAAAATCTATCAAGTGGTTCATGAAATATTTTGCTAACAGACAAAAACATTAGATTTTACTGCTGGGCAATAACTAATTAAAATGAAAAAAATCCTTTTATTATTTAATAATTAATAATTAATAATTTATTTAAATATAATTTATTATGAATTTTTAATTTATAATTTTTCTTTATTATTAATTCTTCATTAAACACTGACCGGAGACAGCCCGTGGCGTTGCGGAGGACCTGCGAGGAGTGTAGGTGCAGCTTTCGGTCCTCCTGCGTGTGCGGAGACGTGTCCCAGCCTGAGTGTGGGATGATCACTGCGTTGGTCAGTACAGCCAGGGCGTCCTGGATGATGGGCATCTTCAGGGCGTCACACGAGGACAGGTTCCACAAAACACCTGAGGACAGAGGCAGAGCAGCGAGCTGAGAAGGCAGTGCAGATGAGACAAAAAAAAAAAAAAGACAGAAGAAGACAGGAAAAAATACAGCAACAGAAGCAACTCCAGGCAAGAAAACATTGAAATATTTGGTAGGTTTCAGTGAGCAGTCACAAACACACAGTTATCGTTTTAGTGCAGACAGCCATTTTAMAGTCATATCAGGAAAAACAGAAATAATTCACACATACAAAATATGTATTTTCCATTTGTTAATATTTAGATTTTCTTTATCTCAGTTATTGGGTGTGTCTAATTCAGGGTCTGCGTCCTTTGAAGGACCCGGCCTACATGGTTGACATGGGACTGGTCCTTTGACAACGGCAAAGACCGGATATGAGTGAATTTGGATATTCTAGCCTTCAGCTTTATTCTCGTCCTTACCCCAGCGTCTAAAACCTAAATTAGCAAATTATTAATACTATAAATTACAATATTAGCTTAGTGGCAATTCATAAAATTCAAWGGGACCTGCCATACAAGTTTGTTTCCAATGATTTTTGWCAAGAATAATRTKTAAAWAAAACTTGCCAGATTTGTCTTTAAAACTTTACTTTTGTATCTCGCTTTGTCCAACATTACAAGCAACAACAAAATAATAATAATCACCCGGTCGGATTGGAATGCATCTTGGGATAGAGTGGGCTGTGAAGGATACAATGGACATGTTCCTCAGTTGAGGAAAAAAAAAAGGACAAATTTGTGAAAGAATAACCTTTGACAACATTCGATGCATTGTTGYGATGTAATCGGCCTTCAAAGGAATTCCTTCCTGAATTTGGACATAGCAATAATTTCAAAGAACAACTAGCCATATCATTCATAAACTCTACAAAACTTTGTGCTTTTATCCCCACAAATTSAAAACATGAACACTTTGATTGTTCAAAGGCACAAACAATAACCATCTGTGACATTAAAAGATCTCCAATTACTATTTTTTTTATTCAGMAAACCTAATCTCTTATTTATTGCTTCAGGCCACGCAGCTGTAAATAACGGATTTTATTTTATTTTGGAAAACTACTGAAGCAGTGAAAGTAGTAAAATCACTTACCAAAAACTCCACTGTGCCGCTCTCTTTACTGTTTTTAATTCTCTCCTGAATTTAACATTCGGTGACCAGCCAACCAAGAAAGTGGAATTTTCTCCTGCCTACCAATTACTGTCCAGTCTCTTTTTTTCCCCAACCAGCTACCACACACACACACTTTCACTGGAATAGACAAAAGCTCTTCTTCTCTAGAGATTACTCCCATCTATACACACGTTAACATGAGCCTTTTTTAAGACCATGACAAACAGGGTATGAGACAAATAACTATATTTTGCTGTGAAAGACTTGGATTTCTTGAGTGGTTATAAACACACACTTGTGCACACAATYTGGGGTAACCTTGAAGAACTACACATACAACGCGTCATAATTCCTGCTGCCCTTCCTCCTGCAAAGTGACTGTGTCCTGATCTATGTACTCATGTAATTATATGTTTGTGTACTTGAGTGTCCGTTGGTATCTACATATATCTATGACCCTTTTTTATGGTAGCAATTATAACTGGAGTGGTAAAACATCCTATCTGTATATCTGTTGTGTGTGTGTTTGTGTGTGAAATAAGGCGTTCCCTCTTAAGAGTGGTGTTGTTCTCCCTCAGCTCGACAACAACTGAGTAATTATAGCTGTTATCTGTTTGAGTGGGGATGTGTGTGAGTGTTTCAGCCTCTTCATGAATTAAATGTAACCCTGTCAGATGTTTGGACATCTCTTTAGCTTTATTACCCCACTTTCGCACTGGATGACGACCCYGCTATACGGCATAAAAAAAACTTAAGAAAGCAAGGTCTTTGTAGTGTAGGAGGTGAGCTTAAGGTGGCATTAAGCTTCTCCCACATCTCTCATACACAAGGTTATGAGGAAACTTTTACCAAGGTATTTCTCATTACTTGTTAATATCTTGACTGTGCAAAGTGAAAAGTGACACAATAAGTGAACGTTCAGATGAGTTCAAGTTGATTCATAAAAGACTATGCAATCATTTATTTACAGAAATTGAACAAATCATAAGTACACTTGATTGTGGTTATTCCTATAACAAGCGTCCGAGTTAAATGAGATAAAACCCGCATCCGAATTTCAATTCACATCAACTCAGGTTACTTATATAGAACAGTCAAATGTCAGTTCTGATGTTAACAACCAAACAATTTTACTGGCACTTTTGGCTTAAGTTTTGGCAAATAAAGAACAAGAAAAGGAGGAAAGTAAGATTAGTATGTTACTACTACTTTTATTTTTATCAAAGTGTGGGTCAGCCCGAACTGCACATCTTTTCTAAGCTCAGGTTCCACATGACATGCCACTCCGAACACATCAGTTTTACCTGGTGA
>NW_013953486.1:74196-82437 GCF_001266775.1 Austrofundulus limnaeus
GAGAGAGAGAGAGAGAGAGAGAGAGAGAGAGAGAGAGAGAGGCGGGATATATATCCTGTGGGTCACTGAAAGAGAGAGAACAGAGCAGTCTGTCTGAGTCCGACCGGTCGTTGTGCTGATTAATTTGTGACAAAGGGRATTTCTGTGCGGCGTGCCTTGAATTGCCGCTCTAATTTATATGGTAATCTTCCTTAAGACTCTAACAGCATACTAAAACCATTTTTATTTCCATCTTTGTTTGGCTTTAAAACCTTTTATTTATTTATTTTGTTTTTTCAGACTCACCGCACACATAAGCTGGTACAGAAACGCACACATGGTTTGTAATCTGCACAAAATGTGCCTGCATGTGGGAGTCACGAGGACAGTTCTCACTTTCCTGTTACGATTACTTAACCATGTCTTGTTGGAGTGAATAATGATGATAATGTTTGTCCACGGCCAGAATCTCACATCAGCACGAGGTGTGAAGTGCAGCTTGGGAAGGAGGCAGACACTGGGTGCAGTTTGCTGTGGTTAAAACGCTCTAATGTTTAAGAATTCTGTCAAATTCATGGCAGTTTGGCTGTTAAAAAACCTGACATCTATAAGGTGCTGGTATGTATATATTTTTTTGGAGTGATTCAAGGAAGATGTAGTAAATAAGAAACATCTTACCTATTGTAGACAGCTCGTTAAAATAACTCAAGTTGAAGAAACAGAGATTATTTATGATAGGACAGTAGAGTGTTTCAAAGATCACAGTGCTATGGGGTGTCAGTGTAAAATAAAATACTAAAAAAGTCAGTAAATTTTTTCATTATTTAGCTCACTTTCTAAATGGAAAATCCTAGTAAAAATTTTCACTAAAATGTGTTGTTATTTAGCTCACTGTGCTTACATTTTACAAATTTTTATTACTAAATGTTATTTGCAAATGTTAAATCCTAAATCTAAATGTGTGAATCTAAATGTCTAAATTACGCTTTTACATCTTGCAGCTAAATGCTAAAACTACATTTAAGAATTTCAGAATGGAACCGACTTGGCCGTTTTCTTATGCCATCATCATTCTGCGACATAAGCAAACACTAAAGGTGCTGAAAATGACATTTTAAATTTAAATTGAAAAATGTGTTCAATGAGTTCGGACACTGTCCCAGACTACAGGTTTGATTTTTTGTATAGAAGCTGCAGCAGCATTAGCTTTTGTTTATGATGCAGGATTATGACATCATAGCAAATGCTGCGCACCAACCACTGTTTCCATTCGAAAATAGTCACATTTAGGTTTACACATTTAGATTTATCTTTTAGCCAAAACATTTAACATTTAGTAAAGTTTAACAAAATGTAAGAACAGTAAGCTAAATAACAACAAAATGTTAATGGAAATTTTTTAACGAGGATTTAACACTCAGAAAGTGTGCTAAATAATGAAAATGTGACACTTTTTAACAATTTAGTTTACACTTGACTCATTCAGTGGATTAGCGCTGTCTTCAAACAACTCACATCTAAAGATATGCCAAAGTAGTTCATCCAAAGTTTTACGTTGCAAGGTTATTTAAGCAGATATTTAATGATGTTGCTGGAAGTGCTACAGTCTTGTGTTTGCATAAACTATATGATTGCATGCAAATAATCACTGAATAAAAAGTGACGTAAAAGTTTAAAAAATAGTGTTAGCATAAACTGATTTAACTGATATGAGATTAGAGCAATTTGATGGTAGAAACAATCCAAACTACTCAAATTAGCCATTAATTTGTCAATCAGTGGTCAATATAAAATCATTTCTCCCAACTATGCCCGTTAAAAAATATCTACAGAAGGTAAGATATTAATTGCTCATAATCTTTTGACAGAGCTCCACTTCAAAACCTCTGAACTATCAATTAAGTCAGTCTTTCTTTATTTCGGGACCCTTTTTGTTGTCTAAATAAATAAAACAAATCTAAATTCAAAATTTAAACCAGCTGTTTTGTGCTTTCTTTTTTATCCAGGTGAACATTTGTTTAAATTAAACTTGTTGTCATGAAAAAAAATATTGCAGTTAATGTTTAAAAGTCTGTTTCAGATCTGAGACTCGTATTTGCTTTTTGTAAAAACAGAGAAAATTAGGTAATARGCCACATCAAAAACACTGATTGACACAGACAGACATGCAAAAAAATAGCTTAAAACACTTCATCTAATATACAGCTAAACATGTTTTTGCTTTTCACAGTTCTAATGTAAATAATCTAAATGTGTAAAATAAAATTGCACAGCGTCTTTTCTTTCTGCAGCTCCTAGTTTGCAGCACACATCTTGACACGTCTAAGTATAGTGTTTTGGTGTGGTCCTCCTGGTTTCGACTTGAGAAATAGGTTTTCTTTCAAACTGACAGCTGCTCTCAGAAGCAACATGACAGATATCATCTTTATGGGCCCTTAGCAGAGATGTTTTCATAAATGTGGCTGCCGCTAAGAGAAATCCATCTTTCCTCATTTGGTTCCTGAATTGGAATTACTTTCCTCACCCATCCACCTCCGTCCCTCGGGGATTTCGAGGTGTAGATCAGGTGCAAAATTGAGTGCCGCTCCTTTTTTTAGCAGTGYCATCTCTCCATATCCCTCAGGAGGTGAGCACTTTTACTGTGGCTGATTGGGATGATATGTATATAGTRATGCTGTAAAAATACATCGACAAAGCTACAACTGCTAATTATTTAACCGACGTTTACATCCGAGATTCGGCTTACCGTAAAGCGTCAAATTATTGAGAGCAGACACAAACAAGATGCTACAACTCCAYGTGTCTTACCCGTGAGCAGCTCTCGGATCTCCACGTCTGTGGTTTTCCTGAGGAGCCGGACCAGAGCGGGAATACCGCCGCAGTTCTTCAGGGCGATCTTGTTGTCGTCGTTTGCTTTGCCGTACACCAGGTTCCTCAGGGCTCCGCAGGCGCTGCGGTGCACATCTGTCATCCGGTGGTCCAATAAGTCCACCAGCAGCTGGATTCCACCTTGCCTTCGTATCTGTATAACAATAAGAAGACAAGGAAAGGTTTAGTTTGACTTAATTATTTGGTGTTTTAGTACTGCATTAATTTAGGTTTAAGAAGTTAGACCGTAATATACTGTACATTCCAGCTCAACATACTAGTAAGAATTGGCAGTAGTGTCCCATATCAATCCCACCATTTTTGCAAGTACTTGTACAAAATGCCCTGATTCCAATACAAGTATCGATTATGGGTGTATTAATATTATCCATACCAAGATAAGTATTTGCATCGTATCAATACTGTTGTAATGAGATTGATTCTTTTGTGTACACTTTATTTGCACTGATGGCTTTCTTTTTCACACATAAAGTGAAAAATAAAGTCAGTAATGCAGAGTCTCCAAACTGTGTGGAGTTAGTCTTTAGTCTGCCCAAATGGAATGGAACTTATTTTTGTTGTGTTATTGAAATCATTAATATTTTTGTCGCATTGTTGCTTCTTTTTTTGCACTAGTGACTTTTTTCTTAAATAATTGTGTGTAGTAAGAAGATAACAGGGAAATTATTTAAATATGTTTACAGTTACATTGTTTCCTTTAGTTGTGGTTAATTAATACAAAACATTTTTATTTGCCTAAATTCTTTGTCCTGTGCTTTATCATAATAGACAAACYAAAGGCAAAATCACACAATTGTTCAATGAACATGATGAGTATTGGTATCGGTATCGGCAATACCTGATTTTAAAGTCATTGTTTAATGTTTAAGTTCTAACTCAATAAGTACTCATGTCAGTGCTCTGTATCGACGAGTACAGAAACTGAAGTACTTGTACTCATATTCAGTTTGACAAAAACACCCCTAATAACCTGTATCAATATCAAAATATGGGATTCTGCACAAATGATTTAAAAAAGAACCACTTGTAGACCACCCCTCTGTTGTCAGCACTCCCTTGCATTCTTTACTGTAGCCAAAAAATAAAAACATAAAAATAAAGAAAATGTAGGGCATACGGGCTKTTCTTCTATAAAACAAGAGTTATTTCAGTGAGGCAGACTACACAGTAACTCCACACTRGTGTTTGCACACTTTGTCTTAGATATTTCAGGTAAAAACACAAAGTCTTGTACAGTTGGAGCACAGTGATTGAAAATCTCAAACTGGAAAACAACAGTTCAAAAATATATATTTTAATACAAAATATCTGAAGCAMGATGCCTTCTAATTATGTCAAATAAACAAACAAAAATACAATGTAGATAATTAAAAATACAGCTARAAGAATAATTGCTGTGGCTTTACTTCCATTAGCAAAGCAACTTCCTTTCACTTTGGATTTTCTCTGTTGGATAAGTTACAATTAATTTCAGTTTCATGATAAAAACTTAGAAAAAAAAATGGAACTAACAATCCTATAGTTGTAGCTTCAGTCTGATGTAAGTGTAGGCCGAAAATGGGAGTTACATAACAATGTCAACACAAGCCACAAAGAGCAGCATCCATACAACAAAAGCAAGTACAGACCAGATAGTGAAAGTAGATTAACAAAACGACTGAGACCCAGTTACAGCTGTGGTCTGGAGACAAAGGATGAGCTCCACCACAAATCAAAACTCCCCCCTCCACACTTCACTTTAATATCTCCAAAAGCTTGTGGTTGGGTTGGACTCGAGGACGCTTYGGCTGTCTGTGGCTGAGAGCTGACAGGCATCCTGACCGTCTGCGATTATTTTGACGTATAAAAAGAGAAAGTGGAACAGATGATGTGACAGCAGCAAAGACAAGGACAACTTGTTCTCTAGCAGCCATTTTACATCTGTTCAGTCTGTGGGAAAAAAAGTCATCCCTCAGAGTCAACCCTCAAAGCTCACAGAAGATTTACAACTTTGGTGAGGACCGAGGGCTCTGTGCATGGATATGAWCAAACAAGATCGCTCACATGATGACAATAGGGAGGAAAAAAACATCACTGCGTCATGGCTGTAGCTAATAGTTGGGAGGCTACATGGTTAGCTATAGCTTGAGTAGTCATAAACRCCTATAAAAAGTTTAACTATGTGAGTGTTTATTCTGTAATTTTCATTTAATTATAAAAATACATAATGTATTTCTTTGAAGGAACAGTTTTTCTGCCAACTTTCATGGCAAAGAGCTAAACCAGGACTCTTATTTGATTTGTGCTAAACCTAGCTACTACCACACCTAATTTTGCCCCAATATATAAAATAAAAAGCAGAGTTGTAACTTCTTTTTTTTGTCTGTCCTAATGTCAACTGTCATGAACAACTCTGAGTTTTAATGAAATGCATCCACTAGCTCAGTGAAATATTGTGGCCTCTTCCACCATTTAAGACGCCCATCCAAGCTAAAGAGCTAGTTTGCTAACAGACGGAAAGGAATGGTCACTGTGTGTACATGAAGAACACTTTGTGGCGGGCAACATGGGGAGAAAAGCAGACTGGCAGAGAAACTGGTAGAGGCAAGACTGAGAATATTAAGAGACTCTAACAAGCGTAAACGAGAAACACYTGAGGAGAGGGACGGGAAAAGGTGAGTCGGGGGCGGGGCTGGAGCAGAGACAGACGGAAGAACAAAACTAACACAGGGAATAAAGAAATTAAGAAACACTAGATGATCTTTTCACTCGGAGTWCGCATTCCAAACGYAAAGTTTTAGTTAAATTAGTAAAACTGATYGAGTAAAAGCTATTTCTTTGTATTTACAGAGATACAGAAGCTGTAGGGATCTCTTTAATAGAGTCTAGGAAATATGGTTTGGATGCCCGGGAGCAGACGTATAACATGAACAACACGCTGCTTGCTAAGAGAACAATCAAGCAGTAGGTCATACATATCCCTCAGTCTACAGTTTCACTATTCGAGCATCTTTCTCAAGGGCAAAACAATGTTTTGCCTTCGGGGTCTAGTTTGGGCAGTCGAGCCCGGCACATCACCACGCTTCATCCGTCTTCTCCTCTCATTTTATCCCTCACTCCGTGTGCAATGCCTGTTGGCTGATTTCTGTTTGAAGAACATTGTTTCCCCCCTCAAATCCTTCGTCTCCATAAGGACTAATAAAGTCRAACTGAGCTAAACAGAACTGACATTGAGGAGACAGATGGAGCAGTTTTCCATAGGACACTGAGGGGTGATTTCTCTGGAGGCTGGAATAAATGAGAGCGGGAAMACAAGGCTAGATTCAGAGCTGGGTAAAGCGTACGGACGGAGAGGTTAATACCGTCTGATGAAGAGTGAGGTAGATATCGCGTAGAGACACACACGTCTCATGGGGTTTGCTCTGAATGGAGACGAATCATCGTCCCTTGAGGCAACGTGGCACAGGCTAAAAAACATATTGATATATCGCAGGTGTCTGTGTTAACGATAACGGCTGCATTACAATAAAGCAAGTTGTGCAGATTTACAAGCTGCCTGCTCAATGTCAGGACATGGCCCGGAATGGATGAACCGTCCCTTTAATGACAAACAAGACTGAGAAGGCAGCACACTCGATTGAGCTAAAAGACATGAGCAAAAGTGTCCCTGCTGTGTGCTCCATTTCCATTTTTATTGTTATGTTGGACATCAACTGAAAAAAGACAAACTAAAAAACAAACAAGAAAACAAAACAACCCCCTGCAAACTCTACATCAAAAGAAAACAAGAAWTTATTTTCAATTAATGAATTTTAGATTAGTTGGTGGGAAGATATTTAAATATTATAATTATATTTTTTACCAAGCTTTAATGTGTATCTTGCTGCAGCTTCTAAGCTTTATCTTTCTTTCCTTCTTTTTTAAGAGCATCATCTCGCAACATTTTAAAAACTGTGCATGAGTTTGTCGTGAACACAATGTTGAAGCTAGATGTTTTAAAACTGAGAAAAAAAAGAGAAAACAGTCTTTAAAAAATGAAGCACGGTTATTTATTTMATTGATTAATTAGGACAAAGCCCCAGAGAGCTGTACCGAGAATGAAATAAATGAGAAGAAAGAAGAGAAGTGATCTCTTGTTCATGTGGTTTTAAATGCAGAATAGATGAAAATCCTATTTTCAGTCCAAACACAATTTTATGTGAGGATTTTGACAAACCATACCAACATAAATAATAACACTCAGCTCAACCTGTGGCAAGAAAAACGGCCAACATCGTCAGGCGCAGCTATTCTGATAGAAATGTATTTTTTTGGCTTTAGCTGTGGTCCAGGAACACATTTCCTCTCCTGACTCCTCACCATATTGACGCTTGGTCAGGTACTGTCTGCGTCCAGTTTTGCCGAGTCAGGTACCCCGCTCATGTCAGTTAGTCACGCCTGCGGCTTTTCTGGGTTGCACCACATWKGGGTTTTTGGGTTGTGGGGTCTGTGGTTAATATGAGGGATCAGGATTAATGGTTAATTTTAGGTACTGAGGTCAGCGACAGGATGTCTAGGGCTAATATAAGTTAAATTTAGGGTCTGGGACAGTTAGTTGTYGCACATTCTCTACACTTTCAAAAATGGTTAATATGAGGGATCAGGATTAATGGTTAATGTTAGGTACTGAGGTTGGGGATAGGCTGTACAGGGATGATAGAAGTTCAAATTTGGGTCTGTGACAGTTAGTTCTCGCGCATTTCCTTCTCTTTTCAAAAATATGACAAGGCGCTCCTCCTCCACCTCATCTCGTTAATAACTGATGCGAGGGGGGTAYCCGATGCATCCAAAACTGGACGTRAACGGTACCTGACCAAGYGTCAATATGTTGACGAGTTGGGAGTGAGAATGGGTTGGTCCAGACATGTTAAATCCTTTAACACTTTCAAAATTTACCACTGCAAAACATAAAGGTATTAAGTTTATAAAACTGGAATACAAACTCTTTTAAAGCAGAAAACTGTCATTTAGAAGAAAGGCACTGTAACAGGTACTTTTGCAGTATATTTATCTTCCCATAAGATTTGATGTACAGTATATAATATGATTGTGTTGAGTTTATGAACCTGGGAAACCTGAGCATCTAAGATTGCATTAAAACAAGCTAAAGGATAATGTGCCCATCATGAAAAGTTTAATCTCGCCTCCTTTCAGAGACCAGTACCTCAGATTTGATCTTGTTGTCTCCGAAGCAGAGATGTTGGAGGTAGGCGGCAGCGTTCGACTGGACTGATGGGAACTGATGCTGTAGCATCTGGATTACCTCCGGTAGCTCTGGATCCCTCCAGCCAAACTCCCTGCGGATGCACACACACACACACACACACACACACACACACACACACACACACACAC
>NW_013953487.1:0-577 GCF_001266775.1 Austrofundulus limnaeus
GTCTGGTCTAGATTGGAAACAGATGTTCCTGTGAAAAACACGCACACACATTTGATTAAGTGACAGAAAAAGTTGAATGTAAAACGAATTGTTGATCTTGGTAGAGGTTGAGGCGGTAAAACCTTAAGAAAAAAAAAAGTAATCTAATCTAAGAAATAAAAGAATTTCTTCATGTGTCGAAAGTAGAAAAATTGCAGTAAAGAAGGAAACGCCTTTGGCTACGGGCCAAGGAGAAGCAGATAGGGAGCTGAGCGCAAGTACACACGCACACACTCACACGCACACACAGAGTGCTCCAACAGAAGGATAGAGAGAAAGTAGGGAGTCAACAAAGTCTTCGAAGGACAGATCGGTGTCCAGACAAAGATACTTATCTTGAAGCAGCAGGTTGTGTGGAGAAAAAGTGTGGTTTGTTCACTGGGAGAGAGGAGCATGATCCTTCTTCCATGAGAGAAGTTTGCAAATGAATTAGGCAGGAAGTGATGTAAGTGCTCTAAGCCCATCCCACCCAGAGACACACTGAAAATCACCACGCCCATGCAGAAGTTAGGATAAGAAAAAAAAGGCAGGATTGTCC
>NW_013953487.1:1577-2047 GCF_001266775.1 Austrofundulus limnaeus
CTACAACATTATGTGATGTTAGTATGTGCAATGGATGTCCCATGACTATGTGTGCTGTTTTTTGAATGATTTTAGTCAGTCCTGCTGCATGTTGTGTGCATTTTGGATGTCGTTTTTCTGAAGGATCTAATAACACACTGACATACATTAAGATAATCCTATCTCCCCCTTTTTTCTGAAACAAGGCTGCGTTCACCACGCTGCCTGTTTCTGAAACATCCAGAAAAAATGGTAGGTTGTAGTCAGGTAAAGCTAGTTCAGATGCCTGTGCTAGTTTCTGCTTAAGAGTGATGAAAGTCTTCTCTGCCTCAGGAGTCCAGTCAAGTTTCGCTTTAAGGTTTCTCATGCCCTGTTGTCTGACTAAAGCCCTGAGCTCCTGAGTCAGTCCAGCATAGTTAGAAATGAAGTTTCTGCTGTACCCTGTCAAACCTAAAAATGACAACATGTCTTTTACTGTTTGTGGCTTAGGG
>NW_013953487.1:3013-3294 GCF_001266775.1 Austrofundulus limnaeus
ATGCATAACAGTCTGTTTTCCCAGCCTGGTATGAAGAGGAACAGTTTTAGGCAGTTTTTGAGGAGCCCCAGAGAAGCCAACAACCTCAACTGTGTCAGCGGAGAGATGAGGTTCTGCTATTTGGATGTTCATTGTTGAATAAGTTGCCCCTGTGTCAACAAGAAAGGACAACTTTTGATCCAAGACCTGTACTTCCAGCATAGGGTCGGTCTATAGCTAAATATTTAACTTGCTAGCTAAATATTTAACTTGCTAGCTAAATGTTTAAGTTGCAACTTAAA
>NW_013953487.1:4231-4978 GCF_001266775.1 Austrofundulus limnaeus
CACTGGAGAATCACTTCCTGGAAGGTCAGGATTATCACACATTCTCTGTTTCACTAGAACTGGAACACCTTCTAACACCGCTGTCCTGAACCACTGTTTGCTCTCATCCCTGCCTGGATGCTGACCTGTTTTACGGACCCACTCCTCCTTACACTGCTCAAGATAAGCTCTAGGATGCTGATCTGGCTTCCACAAAAACTTAGGTATGGCTGCTGCAACAGAAACTGGATATCGCTCTCGCAGTACAGTACTGATGTTGAATATAAAGTCTGCCAAAGGTTCGTCATCCTGTTCTGTCATGAGTCCGGCTGCCTCCTCAATGTCATGCAAGTCCTGAACTGTGAAACACCTGGCTGCCACTGCCCTGAAGTCACCCAGAGCTAACGTGTGTCCTGCAGTCACCTTACCCATCTGTTCTAACCACAGTCCTCCTCCTTCTGCTACCGGCGGCATTTTATCAACAATGGCCTGCACATCACCTAATCTGAAGGGTTTATATCTGTCCTCACCTGTAGCTCCTGTAACCAAAGGCATAACTTTGCTAGTTTTCTGCTGTGTTTTGCTGCCTTGCCTGGTGGTGATTTTAGAAGTGATGTTGTCTGGGGTTGAAGCTACAAAACCTGGATGGGCAAGGGTCCCTAACGGTGTTCTGGGCACAGGTTCATCACTAGGGGAGGTTGCTTTAGATGAGCTTACTTCATTACACTCTAAAATGGATTTCTCTGGCTCCTCATCTGGTTCATCTAG
>NW_013953487.1:5978-6333 GCF_001266775.1 Austrofundulus limnaeus
AATACTGTATGTGTCTGTGTGTACCTATAGGTGTGTGTATATAATTGTGTGTGTGTGTGATTGTCAGTAGCTACGGTACGTACTTAGTTAGTCAGTTAGTTATGGTCACACTCAAACCCACGCTCACAAATGCTTTTCCAGACACACAGTTAGTTTGTTATTGTCACATACAAGGGGTCTCACACACAGTCAAACGTCCAGGCAGACACACACATGTAATCAAGCTCTCTCACAAGCACACACGCTCACCACCTTTCAGGTCCCTAAATCACTTTATTTTGTAAGTCTCTCACTCTGTTTATTCAAACACACTGAGAAGCCAAGACATTCCGTCGAGCAGTGAACTCCACAGACT
>NW_013953487.1:6453-8550 GCF_001266775.1 Austrofundulus limnaeus
CAAAAATATAATTAAAAGAGTTCCACATTCCTACAATATATTAACCCACTAGGGGGCACTGCTGGGACAGTCTGAAGCCTAGAAGGCACAGTAGGGACCCTCTGAAGCCATTTTATGGGACTGATAACGCCTAAAAACGTCCATTTCATCGATTGATAACATCAGAATCCCCTGAATATAGGATATGGTGGTCCGATAAGGAGCCATAAGACCCTTCCCTCAAATCAGGGCTAAAGGAGGACACATTTATCGGCCACATTGGAGGAGCCTTCGAATTCGGACAGCATTGTGACGTATAAGTGGCTGATGAATTCAGCCTTCGGAGGACCCAGCCTCTGAATTTGGACAAATACATTAATTCAACTCTGTCACTTTTAAAGGAATTGAACTAAACACAACAACAAACTCCAGTCACACATTCTTAGCTTAACAATATGAGTATTTATATGCCTTTTCTTTTTCTTAGCTGTCCTGATTTTGTTTTCCTTCTTCACTTTTTTAATCATGATTTTTTTWAATCAGMGTCAGGGATGCAGTGAGGCAGCAGAGCAATAAAACCTTTTCCTCTCTTTAGTTTCCATCAGATGTGGAGACAGGATGGGCAGAGGGAAGGCAAAGAGGTGGAGGAATGAAATAACAAGGCTAGGAACAAAATAAGTTCCTCCGCCACCCCTCAGTGACAGAAAAAGCCCACCCACATGACTCCAGCTGACGTTTAAATTAATGGTGTCAGACACTTTTCTGCCGACATACATTTTAGATTGTGCAGCTGCCAAACATCTGCAGATGTGACGACAGCTGGGATTTTCTTAATGCATCAAATTAAATGCAATGAACAGAGGAGAGCACATAATTCACTTAGTGTCTTTACTCTTTTTTTTTTTTTTTTTTTGCTCCTGAAACAATTAGTGATGGAAGAACATTTTTTTAATAAATGACATATTTTACTCCAACATTTGTTGGGGTACTGCCAGACCACGCCCACCTGCCAGACCACACCCACCTTACATCAAAGCCAATCAAGCAGTGAAATATTGCATCCAGATGATGGATGGATACAGGAGCAAAGAGAAAAAGGAGCAATAAAAACAAATAAAAAACAAAAGCACAAATTTTTTTTTCCAGATTAATAAAGCACAGAGATCCGTTTTAAGAGTTTGTTTGGGAGCTTTTAGAAGCTCCCAGATTTGTTAGAAAACTGCTGCTGAACTCGTCGAAGGTTTGTGTTGAGGCCGGCTGGAGGGTGAAAGGAAGCTCTATTGATCAGCTTTGACTTCAGCACCGTGGCCAATCAGCAGATGAATAGAGGTTAATGATCCTCCTCTCTGCAAGGATCCAAAACATAGATTGGCATTTAGTTCGATGGGACCTTGGCATTTATTTTAGCTGACCCTCTGTCACTCCTGGGGGGGTGGGGGGGGGACTAGTTAATGTAGCAAAGGCCAAACGGTCACTGAGAGGAGCTCCAACAGGCAGGATGGGTTCAAGGTTTTTATGGGATTGATTAAATAAACTTTTTGTCACAGCTCCGAAAAGAATAAACAAAGTCAAATCAGTGTAAAAATCTGCAACAACTTAACATCAGATGTTCTCTATCTGCTTAGAAATGTCAGTTTTTCAGAAATGTTTTATAATGTTCTGAAGTGGCAGGTTCTAAAGTTGCAGTCAGGAGTCCTTGTTTGTTGTTAAACACCAAAATAACTTAAACTAAAAGTGTTTCTTTTWATAGACATTGGTTTGTTACATTGTGTTACATAGTCTTTATTGAGCTATGATCCCTGCACGTTCCTCAATTGTTTGCAGAAAATATATAATTTTTTGCATCAAACTGCAAATCGTTTTCTTTTTTTATGTTTGAAAAGAGATAAACTACAACCAAAGCACATTTTGACTGTGTTTTCTTAGCCCTTCTTTATGGGGCGCCATTTGTAAAGCTACACTGCCAAAAATTACCAGCAACATTTAGCTTTATTTAGCTTTTCATAAGAAAAAATAGGGGAGCATTTTTCAAAGTAATATTTTTACCTTGATGTTCATACATTTATAAATATCATAGTTCCAAACTAAATATTTAATTTCCAAGCTAAATATTTAGCT
>NW_013953487.1:15932-17343 GCF_001266775.1 Austrofundulus limnaeus
GCATTGTATTTAGAAATGGTGCTGTTTTTAAAATGAAAAGAATAAACTTTATAAAGTAAACTAAACTCAGTCTGCAGTGGTTCTGCTGTGTTGGCAGGTCCAACCAGTTTGAGTAATTGACTTGTGTTATTTTTAATGGAGCCATATGTTGTTCTGCTGACTGCGGTGCACTCAAACACATCAAACACAACCTCTGCTGATGTTTGACACCCTGTCAACATTTCCTCTGGAGGTTTTTTTTTCTGCGTCGGTGGCTAATTCAGAGCAGAAGTCTCTACTTTCTGCTCATTGTGMACAAAATAAAGAGTCAACATGAGAGAGGGAGTTTTTCTTTTCACAGTTGTTGGTTGGAAGGAACAAAACGACCTTTAAAAAGTGACGTTTTCCTGGATTGAATGCATTCAAATGCATTAAAAAGTCAAAAAATCTACAAAATTTAGCCATAAAACTTTATTTAAACTAGAGAATTTGCATTTCCTGCTAAAAAAGCAGTGTGAATGATTCATGCYCAGATTTAAACAGCTGACATTAAAAGCAGCAGAAACAAGAAAAGGAACAAAAAAGTTACAGTTTATTGTAAAACAGCCAAAGCAGGAAAAAAAGCATAAAATAGTTGAAATRAAATTATCACAAAGAYGCAGAAAAAACATGAAATAAGCAGTAAGAAGCTAAARTTATCACAAAAAACTTTATTTAGATGTAGAGAAAAACCAGCTGAAATAAGCAGATATCAGCTAGAAGCATAATAAAGCTTAAAGTAGAGACTTTATATTTCCTGTGAAAACACAGTGAGTGTTTAAAACTGCTGAAGAATCTGGAAACGTTTAATAACTAAACTGTTTATATAAGTTCAGCTTGAACAAAGTAAAATCAACTGTGGAAAAAAGTGAAAAAAGTAGCTAAAAAAAGCCGAAACAACTGGATTAGACAGACGGGTGTAACAGAGAACAGAACAAGAAAAGATGTACAAAAAAGTTACAATTTGTGATAAAAAAAAGCTGAAATGAGCTAAAATAGTTTAGACACAGCTGATAAAGCTGAAATTATCAAGCAATAGAAAGAGCACGTTTTCTGAATCGAGCAGTAAGAAACTAAAATAATATAAATGTGAAGTTAGGAGAAAAAAAACTACAATTAGCTGAAATCAGCTAAAATATGTCTGAATGCCAGACACCAGCTTCTGTTGGCATAAAAACAACAAAGAAGAACAAAATGTTGAAATTAGTATAAAAACAGCAGAAATAATCAAAGATAGCTGAAATAGCAGGAAAAATCAAAAATTAACAATTTAAAAAAAGAAGTTGAAGTTTAAAACGAGCAAAGACAGAAAGAGCTGCTGAGATAAAAACCTGCAAACACTGCAGGAAAGTCCTGTTAGAAAAATACTACAATTACCTGAAATCAACTAAAC
>NW_013953487.1:17827-18784 GCF_001266775.1 Austrofundulus limnaeus
AAATAAGTACTTAATAAAATAAGTACTTAATAAAATAAGTACTTAATTAAATAAGTAAGTAAGTTAAGTAAATAAAATGGCTTTTATCAGCATAAAAAAGAAGAAAGAATCAGAAAATATATAAGAATAGCAGAAATGAGAAGAAATGTAGCTGAAACAGCAGGGAAAGCGAAATGTGATAAAAAATAAAGAGCCAGCGTGCTGAAATGAGTGCAGTTCAATAGAAGCAGAATAAAAGGTGAAAAGTTTAGAAACATTTGAATGAGTTTTAAGGATGTCAACAACAGCTCCCTTCATTTTCAACAACACAACAACTGTGGATGAGTTACAAAGTAATACAAACAATCATCTCATTATTGTCAAGCTTTCATAGCATTTACACAAAAACCAGTCAGGGTTGGAAGATGTTCAGAACTTATTTGATCCATTTCAAATGAAAATACTGTCTGACTGGATGGACAGTTCAGGTGAGTGTTTGTTTGTTAGTAAAATATCTTGGACACCACTGTGTGGATTATATAAACTTTCAGACAGTGTTCTCCTCCACATCTGAACATCATCTGAACAACGTCTGAACAACTGAATCAAASCATCGGTCCGGTTCACACTGAGCTCAGACAGGCTGTGGTAGTAGCTGAGAGTCGTCCCAAACACCTGCTCTGAGCACTGACTGGTTGCATGTGTCAACTCGCAGCTTTCTTCAGATTCCTGCTTCACAAAGCTCAAAGTGAAAACTTGTCAGCGAAAAACACACAGCAGGAGTTGTGAGACTTTCCTCATTTGTTTTCAACACAAACTTGTGAGTTTCACACAATCTCATGTGTGTGTGTGATGCTCTGACAGCAGTTTGTCTTTCTACTAACTTTGCACCTACAACCTGTGTGTGTGTGTGTGTGTGTGTGTGTGTGTGTGTGTGTGTGTGTTGGAACACACAAGCTTGTGGGCACACCATCATAT
>NW_013953487.1:19473-20967 GCF_001266775.1 Austrofundulus limnaeus
ACACACACACACACACACACACACACACACACACACACACACACACACACACACACACACACACACTGGTGCAGTTTGCTGCAGCGATGACACATGGTGCAGATTGGAGACTCAGATGCACTCTCAGAAGTGAGCGTTCAAAGTCATCTGTGTTGCTAAACGCTGGAGGCAAATTGGCCACGGCTGCAGAATGAGAAGAAGTTTAATCGAAAGTCTAATCTCCATTCTTATTACCTCCCACTGCTCTGTGTGTGTGTGTGTCTGTGTGTGTGTGTGTCTGTGTGTGTGTGTGTCTGTGTGTGTGTGTGTGTAAACCCCTGAACGCTCCAAGCAGCATTCGTCTCTTCTCAACTTTATTTTCTACAAACTGTAAGTTTTAAAGTATTTGCAGCTGTAATATTCATTTTGTGATTATCATTAATTATAGAACAGACTCTGTTAATTTGTTTATCTCTAGTTTTGTTCTGTTTCTTCAGGATTTTTCTTTAACTAGTTTTTCTTAATCTAAAAAAAATCAGCATCAAAGTCTTCTTTKATTTGCTGTCAAATCAGGAAATCTGCAGCTTGTTTTGCTCTCAGGAGTTTCTGTTTTCACATAATAAATCAGAAATAAGTCACTGAAAGAGGAATTTCTTAACAGAGTCTCATTTTTTTATTATTATTATTATTTTTGTCAAACACAGAGTTGTAGTGAGACAAGATTTGAACTAGGGACATTTTGCACCTTTTTAATTAGCATTTGATTTCAAAGTATTAAAACAAAATGAGACCAGCTGAAGAAATTTATAGTTATTAGAGGTTAGTACTGATAAAAGCACAACACTATATTTTTAGGGTTTTTTTTATAATGACAATGTTTAATCTATTATGTTTTGATTGATATAGATTAGTTACATGTCTGAATTATAACAACACATAATTAAAACGTTATGATAACAGTAGATGAGGTTTTTGTCTGAATGCCTGTGATTCAGCCGTAGGTCAGTAGGGGGCGAACTCAGGCATTGAAGAACGTATAAATGAATGAACTTCCTGGTTTTTCACCAGTGTGGTTTCCTGTCAGCTCCACTGGTAATAAAGCTCACTCCTTTCCAAAGTTCTGGTGTTGTGTGGTTTTATTCCTTCTACAAATCATTTTATTAAACAATGATGGTTTTAATATCGACTTCAGTTTATTGAAAACGTATTTTTCTTACACAGCTGTAAATACTGTAGTAAGGTAATAATAATGTTTTTAATAAGTGAGCCATCATATCGAAATGAGGATTAAATGAAACTTAATTACATTTTCTTATTTCTGCTTTAAAAGCTACATTTTGAAACCTGGATCATTCTGTCATAAACTTATCCAGAGATGTGACTTAATTAGTCTTATTGGTTAAGATAATACGTTACTGTTTGGTCTGAATCCTGATTTTATGTAAATTTATTCAGTCATTTTTATGTTAATAGAAAGAGGAAACATCAAATAGTATTTTTATATTAATATTTCCC
>NW_013953487.1:21081-26678 GCF_001266775.1 Austrofundulus limnaeus
ATTTCAGACAGTTCATTCAAATGATACATTAATAAGACATTAATTCATTATATTTTGACAAATGCACACATTTAAATCTTAACCCTGTATCTGCCTGTTTCTCCACATCCCACTTTTGGACTTAATCCTCGTTTCCATGTGATGGCTCACATATATAAAAAATAAATTTATATAAACCTATAAAATAATTATAGAGCACTTTACATGTGTACATCTCAAAGTGCTACATTTCAAGTCATAACAATCGAAGTAAAAAACTAAAAWAATCTGAGAAAAGACAAAACAGAGTCTGCAGTCTGTGGTTCTCTTCTGGTCTGGATGTGAACTCCACAAACAAGGAGCAAAGCTTTGGTCTTAATATTATTAATATTAGTAAAATTCTGTATTAATTTAACAGTTATCTTATTCAAAATACTTTATTGATCCTCAGGGGGAAATTAGTACAGCTGCAACCATTCAAGAAAGCATTAAAGATACAATGTAAGGGAAACAATATTAGAGCACACAAGGAAGTAATTTAGAACTTTTAGTAAATTGTTTTTCAAAACTTGCACTGATTAAACAAAATTAGTTTGATTTAGAGAGTAAAATGTCATCTGATTTGAACAATCTCAGATAAAGAAATTGTTTCATTTAAAAGCCTGGAGTTCCTCTGCAGAAGACATGTCACCTGCCACGTTCCAGTTGGAGSTTTAAAACCATTTCATGTAGCAAACTGGTGGAGTTACAGCCGTTCTGGTCAAACCTGCAAAGTGATATAATKCTCAGCTGCTACCACACCAAACTTTAGCTCAATGCTTGGAGGAGTTTCCAGTTTTAGCTCTTTAGCTGATTAAAACCCAGACATGATCTYAAAACTGAAATCTGCAAGTTTGCAAATAGTTGAAACTTTGGCTTCTATAGAGGCAGTAAAAGTAAAATACTGCACATCAACCCAGCAGCTCTTTATTTCTGCTGATATGGAGAGGAGTTTTAACACCAGCAGGAGAAATAAGAAGCTAACTGTAAAATGATGTCAGTGTTTTTTGTTGTTTTTCTTCAGTATTTGCATCTGTTGATATAAGCTGTAAATGGACCCTGCAGTTTCTCAGATAACTTTGCTGCCTCGGTTTGCTGGAGCTGCTGCAGGGAAGAACAAAGATGTAAAACAGAAACGTGTGCAGTGTCGATGTCAGCAGGGGGATCATGTTTAAATTCAGACACTCATACAGCACAAATAACCCGAAGGGACTCGCTTTAATATCTGGGCTTTTTTTCTAACATAGATCCAACACAGCAGGGTGGATTCAGAACTTTTCTACATGAATCACAGCACAAAAGTGACCAGAAATATAATTAATTTAAAGGAGCGGGCAGGTAACTAACCCTCATTTCACCACTTAGGCATACCTTTATGAGGTGCCAAGTGTAAAAGAAATGTTTAAAAAAATGTCACCAACACGTTTTCAGCTCACTTTCTGATTGACAAATCCAATTAAAACTTATTGTTCAGCTTACTTTCTTACATTTTTAGTTTATTTTATTTTATTTTTTACAWAATGTTAAATTCTAAATCTTAAATGTTTGGCTAAATGTTAAGGTTTACATTTAAACATTTCAGAATAGAGAAGCCTTTACCAATGGTGCAAGGCTCTTGTTATGATGTCATCATCCTGTGATAAAAGCAAATGCTAATGCTGCTGATGCTGCTAAAGTTTCCAATGATACTAATGCTGCTAATGTTGCTAAAATTTCTAATGTTGCTAATGTGACCAATGCTGCTAATGCTGGTAATGTTGCATAAATTACTACTGCTAACGTGGCCAATGCTGCATGTTGCTAACATTGCTAATGCTGTTAGCATCGCTAATTTTGTTAATGCTGCTGATGCTGCTAAAGTTGTCAATGATACTAATGCCTCTAATGTTGCTAAAATTTCTAATGCTGCTAACGTGGTCAACACTGCTAAAGCTGGTAATGTTGCTAACATTGCTAATGCTGTTAACATTGCTAATTTTGCTAATGCTGCTAACATTGCTAATGTTGCTAATGCTGCAGAAATTACTACTGCTAACGTGGTCAACACTGCTAATGCTGGTAATGTTGCTAACATTGCTAATGCTGCTAACGTTGCTTCACTACAGGACATCAAACTTGCAGTTGCGGCTGGTGTCCAAGCTGCTCTTTAAACTCACGGACCACAGGTAGCGGTGTTAGCAGTTTTAGCAATGTTAGTGGTTGCTTTTGTCGCACAATGATGACATCACAATAAAAAGCTSTGCGCCAACAAACAAAGGCTGCATTCCATTCCAAAATTCTTAAATATAAGCTTAATCATTTAGCTGCAAAGTTTAGGATTTAATTTTTACGTTTAAATTTCCACATTTAAATTAAGGATTTGAAGTTTACATAATGTTTTTCTGTACTTAAATTTCAAATTTAGTAAAAGTTAGCACAATGTAAGAGCAGTGAGCTAAATAACAATAAAATGTTAGTGGAAAGGTTTTAACACGGATTTTACAGTCAGAAATTGAGCTAAATAATGAAAATGTGTTTTTTTATTTTACACTTTCTACACTTTACTTAAAACATTTCTGTAAAACCTTCTGAAATGTGTTTTTTAAGGTAATCAGTTGTTTTGTTGAGTAGAATAACTTTTCAAAGCCGCCTCAATAAGAAAGTTTTTATCCTTCCTAGATTTCCATAAACTATTTTCAGTCTGTGTGTAGCTATTTAAAGTTTGTGAGTCTGTAAACTGGTAACAAAATGTTTGGAACATGAACAAAGTGTAACGATGACAGCGTGTGTGCAGCCCTGTCACAATCTGGGTCACTTTCTGGCTGAATTTAGCTGCTCTGATGTTTCTGTCTGCTCACATCTGGAACAAAAATATGACTGAGGTTTGCTGCTGGTTTCRGCTTTCGCTGGCCTCTTTTTACACATCAGATCTTTATGGTTTATTTTTTTACAATTCTGCTCTAAAARCAACCTGTTGGCTCTTCATGCTGCTGCAGAAACTTTGTGTTTGTCTGAGACCACCACAGTGTGAAACTCCTGTTTCAATGCTTCTCCAGTGTTTCCCCCGTTCCCACGTTGTCCAACTAACCCTAACCTGCACTGAGGACATTTTTTCTTTTGTTTTTCATTTTAACTTCTTATTGCTTATTCTATTTTTTTCCTGACAACAGGGATCTCATCTATCTTTCATTTCTCATAAAACTCATTTGGAACGACAAAAAAATCTTTGAATTCTTGATTTAATTTAATTATTCTACACAAAATTTGACTGACTCTAATATGTTTAAAGCATTTTAAGTACTGTTTTATATAAAAAGGCAGCAATGCATTTTCAAAAACTTTAAACAAATAAGGCAAATCGATCCAGCCTTACTTTTTAATTTTTCTCTCTCACACACCGGTCAGCAGAACCTCCCTGTTTGTTTAACCTGTTTTTTTAACTTCCAGGCTGGAACTGCTCAGGTGGTGAGACAGTTTAGTGTTGCAGTGCTCACAGATAACTTTACTTCCTCCCAGCCTCCAAATTGGAAAAGTTTTAAAATAAACTATAACTGCGAAGCAGTTATGATCGGGGTCCAAGCCTGTGTACACATGTCCACCTTGGCCCATGTCGTCCTGAGCACACTGTTGATGTGTGCATCACAGGTTTGTAACATGAGGAGTTTATATAAGGTCTGATTGAGACCCTAATATCTTAAATAGATTTAGGTCTCAGAAAAAGATCACTCTGTAATTGTATGTCTTCTGCTGCCTTCTGTCTTTACTGGGAACTTCATTATTAACATTCATAAATCATTACATCAACTGTGCCTCCTCTGGACAGGTCCAAACTATCTTAATCTGGCCTTTCTAACATCACCTCCCAGTTGTTCATCTGTAATGTTTTRTTATARTTCCTGARACTTCTTTTYCCACTCCATCTKGGATRGGACTCTTTCTGCACCTTTTTACCACACTTCCAGTTTTCCTGGATAGACTACTTGTAGACTAACTGTTATAGGTGTCTCTCTTTTATTAACTCTACATTTACATAAATAGTTGAACCTAAGTACCTGAGGTCTTATAACTGTGCCCTGTGCTTCTTGTTACCTGTCTGTTCCACCTGCCCCCTCCCATTCAGAAACATTTACTCTGTCTTAYAACAGCTGAATTTCCTTTCTCTTCTTTAACATCTCTGGAGTCCCTGTACACAAACAAATACAGTATATATTTAATAAAAAATACTGTAATATATAAGTTAGTATGCTTTATTTTTGCTGTGAAAAACTTTCCAAAATCTCTGACAGTTTAAGCTCCAGAAATGATTTTAGAAAAATTTTAATTTAAGAAAGTATAGGCCACGCCCACTTTATGTGTGCATAATGATCTTTCTTATTTAGGTTCAAATCAAGGGTCTGTAGGTTTTTTTGCAAAATGTCATGACTATTGGATAAGCCATTTTTGTGTGAAATTTTTTTGTGGTTCATAGCGCCCCCTATGCCTCAATGATTGTAAAATTTGGTCCACCAACTTAGAACTAACTCCCGTAATACTTTATGTACTACTGTTTTGAAGATATGGCAAAATTTCTGTTTAGCYAGCTTGTCTAAGCTATTTGCCTAGGCATAATTCACGCACTTTAACATTCTTATACTTGTTCTTCAAGATTTAGAATCAACATACTAACTAGATATAGGATGGTGATTTTTGTTGAAATTGGACTTTAAATCTTTAAAACAAAGCCAAAAGTAATTTTTTTGTGAATTTTATGCTGTAGAAAAAAAGTTTAGGTGGAAATGGGCGTGGCCTATATCTTAACTCTGTGGTGTCCAGAAATTATGCTGCTGTAAGCAAAAAAATTATGTGACTCATGGTTTAGAAGCCAGAGAACCAAATGCAGAGACCTTGATTATGGCGCCCCCTATAGTTTGACATGTCTGATTATTTTTCTCCTCCGTACTCGTAACCCTATTTAACTACCAGGTTAAAAGCTTTATTGTAGCCCTTGCAGTTTAGGCTGCAGTTTGAGTTTTACCGACGGAAAAAAATAATAATACTAGACATGGGTTTTTACGATGTAAAAACAAGTGTGCATTGCCATGTAGCATGGCTTTGCCTGCAGCATTGGACTTGCAGAATGAACTTTGACCAAGTTCAAATGTGTTTTCTAAACCAACTTGTGCCTGTCACATCAGCAGGTGTTTGTAATTAAGGTAATTGTGTGACAATATGAAGTTTGAAGAGATTTTTTGTTAAAGTTGCAGTAGCTGGATTTGAACCCTGATCTCCTACATGAAAGCCCACAGTGCTCATCATGAGACTATAGGAGATGTGGCAGAGGACAATCCCAGGGATTGGATTGTATGTATGCAGAAAAAGTTTACCTTGCCAATGTAATTATTGACACTTAAGTGCAATATATTACAGCAATAGGACAACATAAAGACAGTATTACAGTAAAACATCAAAATACATCCATATTAATATTGTAATCACTGAACTACTGAGTTTAAATATTATGAAACTATGGTGCAGTACCATATTGTGTAGAGGCAGCAGGGGGCAGTATTGGACCAATACAAGGCTCCATTAACTGCCATTATAATTTATTAAACATTAAT
>NW_013953487.1:28166-29259 GCF_001266775.1 Austrofundulus limnaeus
GTGTGTGTGTGTGTGTGTGTGTGTGTGTGTGTGTTGCTTTAAAATTTCTCTCCATCCACACGTTTGTGGTAAATGAAGCTAGTTGTCATGTGCAGCTGAAGGACAGGAGTGAGATTAAACCCTCCTTTGTGGTGGTTCAGAAATGAGTCTCAGTTCACTGATTTAAATAAAAATTCTCTGTTGGTGTCAACAATAAAATATCTTTAATGGGACAATATCATGTGTTTCTCTGGCATTTATTTCAACTCTGTACTGTAATAAAATATTTATTTCACCTTTAAAATGCTGATTTTGAGTTTAAATAGAAAATAAACTTATCTTCTCATCATTTCTGTTTCTAAACACCTTGAAATTGGCCTCTGTCTCTTTAAGAACCACCTTCCGCTTCTGTCCCGCCCATTTCAGTACATCATCACAGCCGCTTGTCTTTACAGGGCTCTGCTGTTCACAACCTGGAGCGTCGTAGCAGACTTTGTTGTAATGATAATAAAAAAGCAGCAACATTAAATGATTTCTGTTTTGGAAAATTACATCAGGAAACAAAAGAACCTTATTGTCAAACCAGAAAATACGTTTTCTAAAGAACCGGAGCGATCACTGAGATGTTTCAGCTGGTAAGATGATTTCAGTCATCCTCACAGACACACACTGCTGATTGTAGTATAAGTTACAAATGTTAACACAAAGACTGAACAAGGGTGTGAACAAAACAACGTGAGTTGTTGGGTGCGGGGGGTGGGGAGGTGTGCTCTGTGATGCAGAAGCTCGATTCAATGAGTCAAATCAAGACTCTGGACCTGTTTTTGATGAGAGGATAACATAATAACATGATATAAAGCTTAAAACAGTTGATTTTACAACATATCGCCCCTTTAAGGGTTTTATTTAGTGCAGAGGAGCCCAAAGTGGGGCCCGCGGGCCAAATTTGGCCCGCCAAGCCATTTGATTTGGCCCACCAGCAGTTGAGTAGTTACTAGGCTGTAACCTGTTGTTCTATGTAGAAACTGTATTTCCACTTAGTCATTTCATCCATTGGCCAAGTGACTAAATAAGGGACTTATTTATAGTTTTCACTCATGTTGTTGACTTTCTC
>NW_013953487.1:29422-39757 GCF_001266775.1 Austrofundulus limnaeus
GTATTATATTACTGCATTTGGCCCGCAGCCCCCCAATACATTTTCATTTTGGCCCCCTTGAGGAAAATGTTTGGGCACCCCTGATTTAGTGTGTGAGTTGTTGTGTTGTACTCAACTTACAACTCCCTGAAAGAAAAGGAAATGATTTCCTGCTTCATGAAAACAAAGACTTCTGTATACAGAGATAATCTGCAGCCTTATCTTTTTCATTTCCCTAAAATTACATTTTATTTAATTAGCTTCATGTTTTACAATGTGCATATGTTTTGCACTAAAATCAAAATGTGTTGAGAAATAATAGAGTTGTAGCTGATTTGGTCAAACCTTAAAACAATGACATCATACTCTGTCTCAAGCATTAATGTGAGATGTCAGCAGTGTTGCCAGATAGGAAATGTTGGATAATCATATCAGCAGCTCAGGATTACACACATGTCCTGCTGCAGCTCACAGGTGCTCTGTGTTCAACAAACATTGAACAAACATTCATTTAAATCACTTTATCTGACTGTTCAGTCAGGAAATTAGCTATTGGATGTTCTTCCCCCTTTTTTAAAAGCTTTATTGTAAACAAGAACAAAGTACAAAAAATAGGGAGCCAGAGGAATGATGCAAATAAAAATAAATATAAGATGAAATGACAATAAAATGTAAAATAAGTCAAGTTAAAATGAAATCAGGAAAAGAACAAGTTTACTGTGCTTTAGATTAGTGGAGAAACAAATTGAGTGCATGCTAGAGCTGCAGCTGATGACTATTTTAATATTCGACTTATCTGCGATTATTTTTCCAATTAGTCAGTGATTATTTTTGTCACGACTTCCATGTGAGCTTCCTGTGGACACAGCACCTGTTCAGCTCCAGTACACCTCATCTCACCTGCTCATCTCACCTGTGAATGTCACCCTGCTGTCCACTGTCTCTACTTTAACATAACAAGTTCCCAGCTGATTAAAAAACCCAGAAACATGGATTTAACCTGAAACTTAACAGCTTCCTCACATGGTTTTTTAACATTGATATAAACATGAATAAAATGAAATTATATGAAACTTGTTAAACTGAAAGTAGTCTTTTAAACAAACGGCTAAAGGCCCGGACACATTCTAACAGTTTTAGACCACTTGTCCCAAATTATGAAATTTATTTTATGTCTCAATTACCAATAGAAGTTATAATTCAATCAATTTGTTAAAATTACAGTATGTACACACCTAAAAGAGGCTTCCAGTTGATATTTTTTATCTTCAACGTAGATGTCTTTAAAACATAAAACTCTGTTCTTGGGAAACAGTTTGGGTTATCTTCGTGTTGGAACATAACAGTATATAAACTACGACCAACTTCAGACTCATTAAACTGAGACTCATTAACAGACGTGTTCGATGAACGGTCACAGCAAACAGGAGAAAAGAAACAACAATGAGCTCCTTTCCTTTAGCRTTTASTAGATCAAATCCTCCTTCAACTCAAAAAGCTCCAGATCAGAGCTAAGAGGAGGAGGAGATGAAAGGAGATTAAAAGGAGGCGAGGAGACAGCTGCAGAGACTTTAACAAAGTGAACATTAGGAAGTCAGATATTGTATAATTAATCAGAGAGCTGTGAAGCTCTGCGTACACGTCTCTGGGATCATAAAACATTCAAACACACAAACAGACACTTTCTAATAGATAAGTAGCTCGTGTCCAGTAACTTTCCTGTCTCCAAGGTTTATTTTGCACCACGGACAATTTAACAGCTATTTGAACATCTCAGGGATTAATAGCAACGTACCCGGGCTGTGTCGGGGGACGTGTCTTGTGAGAAAAGATGAAGGCTTAGTCAAGGATTTCACTTGGGAGGAATGACAATATCTTGTTTTGGCAGCTTTGCTGACTTCAATTCACACYGGAGACCGATGCATGTCGAGAGGAAAAATGAAACCTTTCTGGCAGAGATGTTTTTATTCTGCAGGCASTGTCTCATCAATTTAAAACCTTTACAGTAGGGCTGTTGAAAAATATTAATCAGCTGAAATATTCAATGTTTTTTTCCCTGATATCGATTTTTAATTAAGACTTAATGTGTGAATTTAAAAAGAAATATGAAATTCAGATGCAGTTCTCATAAGCTGCGTTTCCATTACAAATGTGCAAAACTTTGTTGATATTCTGTTAATGTAAAAAAACACAGTTTCACAACTGCAGTGTTTCCATTAAGTAATAAATGTTATTAAAGTCACGTGAATACGTTTGTTGTCATGATAAGTCATTACAAACATGGCAGCGATGGATGTAAACACATAGCATGTTGCTACCACGACACTAGCGCTCATCATCAGAGGAGACGTCGGCGTCTTTTATCGAGGCTTTCCAGAGACAAGTCCCTACTTGGGAGCGGCTACGTATGCTGTGTTTTTGGCAAATTGTAGTCGCTGAGTTTACTACTTTATACTACTTCTGTGATATTACTACTACTTCTACTTCCTGTTATCTTCTTCATCATCGTCTTTTTCACCAGTAGAAACAGACGGTTGTTGATCACGTGACTCCTGTGATGTGAAAAAACTGTTTCCATTGCAGTTTTGAGAAAAACACCAATTTTGATAAAAACCACCTCATCCTAGTGCAAAAATATTTTGTTGAAAAACGTAATTTCTTTCTAAATTGATGTGTTTCCATTGAGCAAATTTATTTTCAAATTTCTAATTTGAGCATTTTCATGGTGAATGGAAACACAGCCATTGTTCAGTGTTGAGCTGCATAAAAAACAAATTGAATTTAATCTGATTTTATTCATGTTACACATGGTTTGCTCTTTAGACTGAGATTTTCTTTTAAATTAGAAATTTTTGGCGAAATATTGCTAACGGTATTGCTATAAATCTCGATCTATCATATCGTGATATGTATTGTATCACCATGTTGAAACACAGCATGTTGCATGTTAAAGTTTTACTCTAATTAGCTGTTTTACTTAGCACACAAATCTAACCACMAATCTTTAATGCAGCAAAGCAGCTGAAACTTGTGTCCTAAAACAATTTTTTTATTCACAGAAAACTGAGTTCATCTTCTCCTTTAGGTACTTTTCATTAAAAGAGTTTTCTCAAACTGATAAAATCTCCTTTTAGACTTTCTTGATGTGAATAATTGTGTGATGTTTTTGTTAACGTCATTGCCTCAAAGGAGAATGGAGTCTCCACAGTAACTGGGAGTTTCTTGTTTTATGGGAGGAGTTTGTGAAATACATTTTAAATTGTCTGACTTTTCAGATTGAATGCTGGGCAGCTGGGGGTACGGACGGACGTGTAGCTTGGTCAAAACAGCCAGAAAACATTTATATTTTCAAATATAAATATTGTTTTAGTCATAACTCAAGACAGGAAGGTGGAAATTTGAATGYTGTACATGTGGATAGATTTATAATAATTCAGCTCAAATTAGCCCTAATCCACATGGAAAAACATAGCTATGTATTAATATAAATATATCTTTTAATTTGCCTCCCATGACCAGTCATGGTTTTGTCAACTCCGCCCACACAAAAGAACTTAGTCAATCATGGTTAGAACAAACTCCGCCCACACCAAAGAACTCCTCTGTTAGGACAATCTCTGCCCAAACAAAAGAACTCCGTCAATCGAGGTTAGGGCAAACTCGGCCCACACCAAAGAACTTCATAAATCAAGGTTAGAACAAACTCCGCCCGCACCGAAGAACTCCTCCGTTAGGACAATCTCTGCCCAAAACAAGAACTCCATCAATCAAAGTTAGGGCAAAGTCCACCCACACCAAAGAACTCCACCAATCAAAGTTGGGGCAAAGTCCGCCCACACCAAAGAACTCCACCAATCAAGGGTAGGAACGTAGACCCACTGGTAAACTGAGAGCTTCACCTTCTGGCTCAGCTCTCTTCACCACAACAGACCGGTACAACGCCCACATCACTGCAGACACAGCACCAATCCACCTGTCGATCTCCTGCTCCATTCTTCCCTCATTCATGAACAAGACCCTGAGATACTTAAACTCCTCCACTTGGGAGAAACTGTTGAGCAGCTGTTGCTCAATAGATGCAAAATTTGAAACGTGTCTTTATGATGGAACGTCTGTAAATGAAAATAGAAATTTTTACACAAAAATGTTAACGACGGTATGTTTTATATGACTAGCTTTTGTATGTTGCTTGATTCTGATTATTTCAGATTAATTGTTTTGGTGTGTGTTTGCCTTTGTTGATGCACTTTGAGGCGAGCAGGGATCTCTGCAGTACATGAGGGAGATTTTTGTTGTTTTATTTACCGATATTTAACCAGGCAAGTCCTGTTGAGATCACAGATCTCTTTTTCAAGGGAGGCCTGGGCCTGAAGGCAACCTATTGTACATGTTTATAGGGGTGGGGGGAACCACAGTACCCGGAGAAAACCCACGCAAACACGATGAGAACATGCAAACTCCACACAGAAAGACCCCAAATAAAGTTCTTTGGTGTGGGAGGAGTAAGTCCTAATATTAATTAGTGGAATTTTTTGGTGTGGGCGGAGTTTGTTCTAACATTGATTGGTGGAGTTCTTTGGTGTGGGCGGACTTTCCCCTAACTTTGATTGGCGGAGTTCTTTGGTGTGGGTGGAGTTTGTTCTAACCTTGATTGCTGGGGTTCTTTGGTGTGGGCAGACTTTGCCCTAACTTTGATTGGTGGAGTTCTTTGGTGTGGGCGGAGTTTGTTCTAACATTGATTGGTGGAGTTCTTTGGTGTGGGCAGACTTTGCCCTAACTTTGATTGGTGGAGTTCTTTGGTGTGGGCGGAGTTTGCCCTAACTTTGATAGATGGAGTTCTTTGGTGTGGGCAGAGCTTGCTCTAACCTCATCTATGGTCAGGAGCTTTGGGTAGTGACTGAAAGGAGATCACAGATACAAGCAGCTGAAATGAGTTTCCTCTGCAGGGTGKCTGGGCTCTCCCTTAGAGATAGGCTGAGAAGCTCAGTCATCCAGGAGGGACTCAGAGTAGAGCCGCTGCTCCTCCACGTCCAGAGGAGCCAGTTGAGGTGGTTCATCTGGTTAGGATGCCTCCTGGACTCCTCCCTGGTGAGGTGTTCTGGACACGTCCCACTGGGAGGAGACCCAGAGGAAGACCCAGGACACGCTGGAGGGACTATGTTTCTCAGCTGGTCTGGGAACACCTTGGGATTCCCCCAGAGGAGCTGGTCCAAGTGKCTGGAGAGAGGGAGGTCTGGGTCTCTGCTGAGGCTGCTGCCCCCGATGAACGGACAGAGCAACAGTTGGTGGGCATTGCTTAATCGAGTTCAGGGTAATATTCTTTCTTCCAGCTAGTAATAGAAGTATGTAAAACTGTTCTTCAGTGAGTAAATTCTTTGGGATTTATGTTCAGCAGAAATAAGAGGTAAAGATCTGTCTTTAAAATATCTTCAATCTTCTGTTTAATTGAGTGTTTYTGCAAAGGAAAATCCATTTTATTGGTCAGCCACTGACAACAGACTCCACCTTCCAGGTCATATTTAACATCAAGCTTTTGTTTCTGCTGCATCTTAAGCTCTGACTACACAATAAGAAATAAAACTGAGTGGAAGAGGGGCTGAAAGTGATGAGGTTAAAAGGTGAGGACTGCTCAGGGAGGCAGCTCTCTCTCCCTCTCTCTCACCATTTCACACCTCCACCTCTTCTCTTATCCCAGCCCGACTCCATCCAGCAGGTGCTGCGCGTCTGCCTTCATCGCTCCCTCCTTCCCTCTGAGGCCGACCGTCTCTGAAGTTCATTTATTCCCACCCCCTGTTCTTCCGTGTCTCCGTTTGACTCGGCTGTCTCTTGTCACGTAGCTAACRGGCTTTCCAAGAGCTGCCTGAAGAGCTGAAGCACCTCCTTTCATTTCACCAGAGAGAGACGGAGATAAGAAGGCAGAGACAAGAACGGGGGAAGCTGGCTCCTTGCAGGAGTTTTCCAACAATGATGCTGAAAGGAGCTCTTTGGATCCTGTGGGTGTTTTTTAAAACCTTTAACTTATGTGTTCATTAATGCCACATGCTGATATATCTGCAACTGATTAACTTTTAGAGTCAATCTAATTTAAGATGGCCGACACAACTTAGCCAACACAAAAATGTCTATAACTTAGTCACTTTTATAGAAATGTAAAATATGCGTCAAACAAAATGTTACTAAAATAGTGTCACTAACATWTTCATGATTTATCTCACTTTCCAAGTGTAAAATCCTRGTTAAAAATGTTCCACTAACATGTTATTTAGTTTACTGTTCTTACATTTTGTCCATTGTTACTAAATGTGAAATGTGATGTCTAAATGTTAAATCCTAAATTCTAAAAGTAAATGTTGCAGAAAAATAACGCTTACATTTAAGAATTTTGGAAAAGAACGCAGCCTTTGTCATTGGCGCACAACTTTTATGGCAACGTCATCATCCTGCAACAAAAGCTAATGTCTGAAGCTGCTAACGCTGCTGAAGATGAAATTTAAAATTTAAATTCATTGTGTGTTCATTGAAAACAGCATGGATGGTATCTGTGGTTTGGCACTTTGAAGTGCAGCTTGGACAGTGGCCGCAACTGCATGTTTGATGTCTTAGAGAAGCGTTAGAAACGTTAGCAATGTTGGCAGCATTAGCAGCGAAATCTATGAAAGACTTACTGGGATTGCACTAAGAAAGTTAGCTAAATAATGAAAATGTTTTAGTGATGTTTTTTTAACATTTTATTTTGTACCTGTTGCCCCGTAGAAATTGAGCAACATGTGGTGCGGTGGTAGCCTGGTTAAAACCAGCCCCTTGTCCTTTACTTTGCTTTGAACAAGGGTCTGGACTCTCTGCTMTTGAGAAGTGATTGCTTGCTGGAGGCGTGGCCTCTGTTGAAGTTTAAAATGATTGGATCTGATTGACCCAATTGCTACGTTTGGCCGCGACATAGTTCAACAGCTCCACTGAGAAGGAGGCTAACCAGAAATAGCTTGTCCTGTGAACAACCCTGTAGTAGACTGGAGTCTTCACAAACTTCAGAGACATCTGCAGACATGAGTGCTTCATGCATTTAATGAGATATGTACTTTTTCTTGATAGTTTGTACTGATGTGTCCTTTGTGCATGTTTGTTTCCAATGCTAACTAGTTAGCAGCTATCACTAGTTAGCGATCCAGGCTAAAAACAATACCCTCAGCTCTGCATTTAGTGTAATTAGTAAATAATGTTGACCATATTCAAGGCTAATTGTTGTTTTTTGTTCAGAATCACCTTCAACAGGTGACCAGCTGACTCCTCCTTCTGTTCCCTGATTGGCCCGACTGAAATTCTCCTGAAGAAATCTTTGTCTATGGGAGAAGTCCCAGATGGAGCAGTGAAGGGAAACTAGAATCGAATGGAACTGCACAGGAAGGCAGGGGCCAGGTTAGTGTGGTAGTGACTGAGAGTCGTCCCAAACAAATATTTTGAGCTCATACATTGTATGACATCTTTACCCAGAATTTTGCAGTTAACTGCTGGACTGAACACTGTTTGTCTGTTAGAAAAATATCTCAGAAACCACTGGATACAATAAAACTCTTAGAAACGATCTAAAACTGATTAGCATTTGGAGTTAACCTAATCTAAGATGGCCAACACTTCGTCAACACAAAAAAGGGCCAGTTTTAAAGACATTAAGCCTCAATTTGGAGTGGTAGGGAGTAGGGATGTCCTGAACCAGATATTTTGGCTCCTGATGCAATCCGATTTTTTTTAATGATTAGTCTTTCCGATACTGATCCAATACCGATCCGATAGCTTTCTTTCTTTCCAAGCGACAACGTTGGTAAAGCAAGCCCAACTGTTCCCACCACAAGAAACATCCAGTTTGCAGATTTTGCCAAGTAGGGGTCTCTGCAGAACGTGTTGTCCTGTGGGCAGAGACGGCCCAAATCGTCATTGGCCGAGGTCTTGATGTGGGCGGAGATGGCCCAGAGATGTGATTGGTCGGACTGACGGTGGGGTTTGAGGAGGCTGGAGGCAGCGGGGAGTAGCTTGGTCGAGTTGGGCAGGAAGTAACGTTTTTTTTTGGGATTAATTTTAGTCATAACTTGAGAAAGGAAAGTGCTAGCTGCATGAAATTTGAACATTGTACATGTGAAAGGATGTGTAACAATATGGCTTGGTTAAAACATCCCTAACCAGCCTGTAAAATATATTGATTTTTAGCAATGTTTTTACAGGGTGGACTTTCCTTTCTCAAGTCATGACTAAAATTAATCTAAAAGAACATGTTGCTTCCTACCCGACTCGACCAAGCTACACCCCGCTGCTTCCAGCCTCCTCAAACCCCACCGTCAATCCGACCAATCATGTCTCCTGGGCTGTCTCCGCCCACATCAAGACCTCTGCCAACTATGAGCAGGGATGTTTCCGCCCACAGGACAAAACCTACTGCAGAGACCCCTAACTCGATTTTRCAAGCTGCAGTTTCAGCATCACTTTCCATTGAAAAGTGTCCCCCCACTGTGGGCATGGTTGTGTACTTGTGTGCGTTTTGACTTCTTAACAGCAGCTGTAAAGCACGATGATGCTGAAAACTGGATCGGCCCGATCACATGACGAAATCCGATTCTACCCGATTTTCAAAAAAAGTCCATATCTGCCACCGATACGATACKGAGTATCTGATCAGCACATGCCTAGTAGGGAGGCATCCAGGAGACCTCATCTTTTCCAGGAGGAATGTAGACAGGTCAGTAGATCGAGAGCTTTGCCTTTCGACTCAGCTCTTTCTTCACCAYGACTGACCGGAGCAACGCCCCCATGTTTGATGATGACGCCCCAATCCATCGATTTTAACCAAGTCTGATTTTAATAAAGGAACCGTATCCAAATTGATTAACGAGTTTGTCCTTGAGTGTTGAAGTGTGTGTCCGCTACCTGTTGACACCCTGTGTGTTGTATCCCGTTTCTGAAATCTGGACCATAATGTGATGTTTTAAAAGCCCGACCAGCTCGTTCGTTTAGCATATATTCATTTTCAGCAACACTCTTTGAGGGTTTGTGTTTCCTGCTTCGTTTGAAGCCCTAATGGATCAGTGTGTGTGTGTGTGTGTGTGTGTGTGTAAATCTATATGTAGCTGATTTTAAAAAGCCTCCAGTAGCTAATACAGCCGTTAATGGGCAAAATAATGATTGTTGCAAATGGAGCTGCCGAATCTTGTTCTTCTTGTAGGAGAGCTCATTTATTACAGACTGATGAAGGTTTGTTGCAGCCTGAACAGAGGGGGTCGTGCTTTATCAGCTGAAGGTCATTCCTTCACATGAACAAATAATTATACAGTCAATACGTCTCTTGTGAGTTACTCTAATTTTAGCTCAGTATATGTGAAACTGACTGAATTATTGCCATGTCTGTGGAAGCCATCTTGAATAACTCCATAAGGTAATATGTTTTAAGATGTACTTCCATTCAARTTTCTTTACCATTTCCTAAAATGTATAGCTAACACATAAAATAAAATTATATCTAAGCTAAGGTTCTGAGCCACAGAACTACAGTTTGCTGTAAGATTAAACTTGTTGTTTTTGTTTTTTGCTCAGAAAATTGATCTCTGAAAAGGTTTTTCCAGTCAGATCATTTGTTCAGTGTTTTGTTTCGGAGTGGGTCCAGGCCACAGAGCCTGGGCATCGTTTCACATCGCTGAGATTTTATTTTATTTTTCTCTCCRAGTGAAAAGATTTATTTACCCGTGGTATTGTACTGTATTTCTATCCCACCGTGGAAAATACACTGGCCTGATTCTTTCAGTAATGCAGCTCCTCTGGTTTCCTTTTTTCATTTGTTTGTACCAAACCGAGGCGAAGTGCAGGAGAGCACAAAGGAGGGAGGCAGGAGAGGATCAGGAAAGATGAGTGGAAGTGACATTAAAATGAGACCAGAGTCAAAATAAAATGGTGCCTCTGTCATCTGAGAGTCAGGAGGTGACAGGAAGCTGTTTGTGATGCAGACTGAATTAGACTTTGTAAATATCCATTAGCTGTGTRACCGTTTAATAATGATGGATAAATATGGGGATAAAAAAGAACTGGACTAGTTCAAAGCCATGCTGCTGTGATGGTGTTGGTGTATTTTCATTACTTTTTCATTGTTTCTCCGTTTAAAATCAGGTTTCTTTTTTCACTTAAACAGAAAAAAGAAGTTATTAGTTTCTTAATTTCTTCATCAGTGATTTTTTTTGTTATATAAAGAGGAAAAGAGTTATTAGTTTCTTAATCTTTTCATCAGTGATTTTTTTTGTTATATAAAGAGGAAAAGAGTTATTAGTTTCTTAATCTTTTCATCAGTGATTTTTTTTGTTATATAAAGAGGAAAAGAGTTAT
>NW_013953487.1:40328-41976 GCF_001266775.1 Austrofundulus limnaeus
GTTCAATTGTGTAAATAAATGATTGCATAATCTTTTATGAATCAACTTGAACAGTCTGAGTTCCCTAATTGTGTCACTTCACTTTGCACAGACAAATATTAGAGTAATGAGAAGAAACCTTGGTAAAATTTACTCTTATAACTTTGTTATGAGAAGATGTAGGTAGTTATTTGCATAAATAACACACCCCTACACATGACAGACTTTAATGATGTCATGGCACCGTTTATCTAATCTATCCATATGTTCATCTAATTTCCCTCTGGGATCAATAAAGTATTTTTGAATTGAATTGAACTGAATTGTCAGCAGATAAAATGATTATAGTCAGAAGAAGATTTGCTGACATTAGTCACTCTTAGATATTACTTGAATTTATCTTAGCAGTTATAAGTTAGCATTAGCTTCCACTATTTTTATTGTTTTTTATTTGAGCTGAGGTTCTTGTTTAGTGGATTAGTGGTTGGTGAAGCTAACATTTTGGTTAGCTGTGTGTACCTGGGACCAGACATGCTGTTTGCAAATGGCTTCTTCTTTGCATGATAGAGCTTTAACCAGTGTTCAACATGATGCATTCTTTACAGAAAATGATTTGTGGAATTTTAAATTTTAACGTCTAAAAATGTCATATTCAAGATTTATTTTTTTTTATTGTGGAGCATTATTCAGAACTTCTTCCAGCAGTTTATTTGCTGACATGAATTTATTTAAAATGCTCCCTTTGTTCTGATTTATCTTCTACAAGCTTTCAGGCCTCTGCTCTGTCAGATCTGAGTTGGACTTCTCAGCTGATTGTAGCTCTGATGCTTTAACTGTCCCCTGTTTGTGTGTCTGACTGTGTAATGTGTGTCTGAAGAGGGTGTTGGTGACACAGTGACAGGAGTTAGTCTCCTCTCCTGCAGCTGAAAGCATCACAGCAGCCTCTCACTTAACGGAGCTGCAATTAAATCACTGACCCTGTCTGAGGTTTTTCCYCTCAGACTCTTTATGAATTGTTTTTTTTACTTTCTCCCTGCCTGAATATCTGTTCAAAGAAATGATTCATTTATAAGGAAGAAGCAYGACAAAAAGTAAAAATGCAACGAAACAATTTAGTCTTAATTTTCAGATAGAATTCTCAGTGTTCACATGTATYTCAGGTGGTACAAGGTGACCCATTAGTGCATTTGTATCCTCGTGTTAACTTCATCCTCCAGTCTTTCTGCTGGAGAGGGAAGAAGAAGCTACAAAAAGGTCTGAAACAGATTCCAGGTTCTTGTCACTTCAGCTGCACCTCCATAATGAGACACAACATGACAGTGAGAGGCAGAGCTGCTAAAAGGCAGCGGCACGTCATCAATTTTACATGACGACACAGAAATCACTCCCCGGCCAAGGAAAATAAAAGTGTTAGAGCTCACAAAGGTTGACTGGTCAATGTTCTGGGTTTTGGGCATGGAGCAGAGACATAACTGAAAACTGCAGACTTCAAAGATGTACGAAGAAATTAGTTGTTTTTGTTTTGTTTTTGTATATATGGAGATAATGCAGCTTGAGTTTGTGCGTTAAACTTGTTTTTTAAACAAGGGTCAAAAAAAATAAGGTTTTTCTTCAATCTGCACCCTTTTTTCATTCATGGCATGATTTTTTATATTATTTTTTATTTTAC
>NW_013953487.1:42669-48283 GCF_001266775.1 Austrofundulus limnaeus
CATCCATCGCTGCCATGTTTGTAATGACTTATCATGAGAACAAACGTATTCACGTGACTTTAAGAACATTTACTTAATGGAAACACAACAGTTGTGAAACTGTTTTCAACATTAACAGAATATCGACAGTTTTGCACACATTTGTAATGGAAACACACAGTGACGAGATGAAAAGGAGGTGGAATCCATTGTCATATATTTGAAAAGTGTAGACTTCATGACAACTAACTGCTCCAAACCCTAATTTAACTTCTATTAGCCGCAGACATCCTGTCCCTGACCTCACTACCTAAAATTAACTGTTAACCCTGGTCGCCAATATTATCAATTTTTGAAAAAAGTAGAAAATAGATGACAAGTAACTCTCTCAAACCTTAAACTTAACTTCCATTGTACCTAAACATCCTGTCCCTGACCTCACTACGTAAGACTGACAAGTAATCCTGATTCCTAATATAAACCAAGACGCAGAGGGAAGCTTGGACAAGTGTCAAAATGTGATGAGTCAAGAGTGAGAATGTCTTGTGGCAGCCATCTTGAATCATCAGATTCCTGAGTTGTAGCAGATCGAGTGATTAAACTGTGAAAGTTTCAGAAGATATTTTGCTAACAAACAGAAAACTGACTAAATAACCCTCAAAGTGTGTGTTGGGGATCTGTATGAACTGCTAAAACACTTACTTTAAATAAAAAAAGAAAAAGGTGGTTGTCATGAGGTTGTCTCTGACAGATGATCAGCTGTAGATGATGTCTAAATCTACAGACTCGTGTGCTGTGAGTCTCCATCCARCCACAGCAGAGACACTGAGCAGTGAACTTGTAACATTCAGAACCTGCAGACCGGTCCTGCAGCCTGGAGAGTTAACTACCTGATGTTGATTTACGTTGTCCACAGTCAGCTAACGGGAAATCAAAGTGACGAGGTGGCACTTTGTTAACATGTAGTGATCTTATTTGCATCCTAACTAATGAGGCGATGCTTCAGGCTCCTGGTTGGCAGGAGGACAACAGACAAACTGACATAAAACAGAAAAAAAGAATTTTATTATCTAAAAAAAAAAGAAACTGATTTAAACAAATAAACCTTAAGAAAAAGAGTGAAAGTGTCCATGAGCAGAGGCTGACAGCCAGCCTCTCTGCCTKACTGAGAAACATGTTACATTTTCTGCATAACTGAAGAAATCAAACAAACTCTAGAAACGAAATGTTACGCTTAACAGCTTTTTTTTTTGGGCAAGTAAGAAAGTTTTGTTTCTTCTCTGTCTCTGCTGTCAAAACTTTCCCCACAAGCCACGAAACTTCTGGAACGAGAGAATAAAAAAGAAGCTATAATCTGCTCTAAACATAGATTACATAGATACATTTTAAGATTTTAATTTAAATTCAATTCAGTTTATTTATACAGCTCCAAGTCCCAACATCCGTTGTCTCAGGACACTGTAGATAAAAAGAACAATGTAAAGAAGAAAGCAGCAGATTGTGTTGAATCACTTCATCACAGTCTCCCATCCTGAGCAAACGGTGGAGAGGAAAAACTCCCTGCTAATCAGGAAGAAASCTCCAGCAGRACCAGGCTCAGGACAGGAGACCATCTGCCTCGACCGGCTGCTTGGAGGACAGGAAAGAGACACAGACAAACACAGAAGAACTGGTCCAGGACTGGTCCAGGTGCACCTTCTTCTGGAAGAGACAAAGAAAAAACATGATAGAAATAATAAGAATAAACATGTAGAGAAGAGAGACTATATATATAAAACTACAATGCCTTTTATGTTTTCTTTAATAAGGGTAATTTTCCCTCAAAACAGACAGAAAACCAGGAGCAGCAGCAGTGAGGACCTGAGTGGAAATATTTTAACTCTAAAACAAATGGTTTTCAACGAGCYGCTGATTTAAGCATCTGTTCCTTCTGCTGTGATTTTAGCTTTAAAACAACCATTTTGATGCAGGACGGGCCGTAAACTCTGCTGTCTGATGGGAAATTTGACATGGAATGGGGGATTTGACACAGAGAAAGTTTTAGTGGAAGAAATAAAAAAATGCAAACTGTTCCTGAAAAACACACGAGAACAGGAGCTGCTGAAAATGGTGAATTATTAGTTTTTACCTCAACAGGATAATTTGGATTCCATCGTGTTTGTTGGAGGGATTATCAAATAAAGTAAAGAATATTCAAACAAACGTTTTCAGTTTTGTTTTTACTCCATTAGTTACCTGTCTATGTAGCTTATCTAGTATGGCTGGATTTAAAAAATACATAATTCTGTAAAAGAGATACAGACTATAACTATCTTATGGCCATGCATTCACCATTTAGTGACCAAACATTAACTATTCTGTGGCTACACGTTAATTATCTCGTGGCCACACATTAACTATCTCTTGGCCACTCGTTAACAATCTTGTGGCCACACATTACCCATTTTATGGATATATATATTATATAACTGGTGGCCACTCATTAATAATCTTGAGGCTACGCATTAACCATCTTGTGACTATGCTTTAAAAATCTTGTGGCCATGAAATAACTACAATATCTCTTGGCCAAACATCTATTTATTGGCCATGCATTAACTATCTTATGGTTACACATTAACATACTCATGGCCACACATTAACTATTTCGTGGCCATGCATTTTTTTTTATCCAGTGTCACTGGAAGGGATCAATAACTGTCACCATAAAAGGCGGATGAACATGTAACTGTGGGTATTTGTTTTGTAGCAGGAACTTAAAGAACAGTTCCACATCAGAACTTGAGTCAACAATTACTCATCCCCCATGTCTACAGAGAACAATGACTTCTTTCATTAYCTTCAAACCCTTTTTGTTTACTATCTACAGGTGTTAAAATAAACAGGACATTGCAACCTCCAATTGATTAAGCCCTGTTGTGAGACCTCTTTCAAGTACTCAAAAATGGCCGTTTATCACAAAAGGACTCACCATTTGCCAGACAGAAAGTCTCCCCAAAGTGGGTTTGCCATCTATAACCCCTTTGAGACCAGATCTCCTGCTGAGATATTGCCAACCAAGGAAGCTTCAAAGAACACATTTGCATACCATCTCATTTATGGTTTTATAGCGCCACCAAAAGGCTGGTTTCATAATTACATCATGAACAAATGTCTTTCTGTTGTTTGTCATCTAAAAAAAAGGAAGAAAGAAGCCTTGTATTTTTCCTATCATGATTCAATCACTGTGATAATGCTTGATTTACTGGTAATTACTTCACAAGTAATCTATCACTCTGTGTGTTTAACCAGTTTAGCAGTAAAGAACCGTGAAAAGAAATTATGAATTAAGATCAATTTAGAATTAACGTAAGTCGTGTTCTTCCCATATAACTTGGTCCTTAGAGTTCATCTAGATAACAATTATTTAGTTGTGCTTTAGGAAAGTTCATTTATTTTGTTAGTGTAGAAATAGTTTAGAACAAGCGTTTCAGTGATTAATAATGCGAAAGGTAATTATCGGGTGATGATAGTCACGTTATTATTAAAGACACAGAGGTCATGATAATAATTGTTTCTGTCTGCCCAAATAACCTGTCTGTATTGTTACCTCTGAATCATTAATACAAAGTATATTGTGAAATTCTTTATGCTCGTGTGTGCGTCTTTTTATTGGATTTTTATCGTCCAAACTGAAAAGAGTTCACCTCTTCAGTACGTGAGATTGAGTAAAAATACGAGATTAATTTCCTGTTATGTACAGGTGGTGCCCCTTTATCATGCTAATGGGTTATGAGAAACTTATGGTTTAGCAACTTTTCAATAATTAACAATATTCCCCCTACAGTTTATTTGTTAGCAAAATATTTCATAAACCACTGAGCAGATTCTGAAGAAACTTTCTAGAAATAATAAATGGTTGTATGTCCACAGCTGAAGAACTTTTAGAATGATTTCAAAACAAGATGGCCTCTACAGAGAATTAAAATTAGCCATGATGACAAAATTGTGTATTTAAAGTGTCTAAGAAGTTACTAACAACAACAAAGAGGAACTAATGAGTACTTAATCATTATTTACTCAGTAACTGACCAGTAACTACTGTTTTTGTGTACCCTAAATTAAAGTGAGGCGTCTTACCAAGTAGTTAATGAGAAACTCATTACTTAGTACTAATTTAGATTTTAATTTCAAATAATTTTTATAACTTTCAATATCTATCAGGTATTTACAATTCAGGCTGCTGAATATTAAAATAGTATATTATTAGTTTAAAATAAGGAAAAAACAAAAACAAAGTTTGTTTCTAGAGGTTTAGTGAACAAAAAAACAGATGTACAACAAAAATATTTGGCCTTAAATATGTGAAACTTGGACATTATAAAAATATTTACAGTAAAACCTTTACAACTTTTTAAAGAATTAATCATCAGTCTCTGTTTCATTTCTGCATCTCGGATCAAGTGGTGAGCAGGTTCTGTCTCTCGCAGCGTCACAATAACCGTGTTTCCATCAAGGCTTTTTGATGCACATTTAGAAGTGTCGCATTAAAAATGGGAAAAAAAGGTCGGATGGAAACAGCAAAATCAAAAAAAAATCCTCAATTCACTGAAAAGTTTTTACACTAGCTTGAGGTGGTTTTTGGTTTTTTTGAAAAACACTTAATGCACAAAAGGAGAGATGGAAACACTTTTGCTGAATAAGTTGTGACGTAGTGAACATTTACCTCACGTAGCTGATCAGCTGTTCCCCGGTACCGGTACCAGTTTCGGGTCGGCTGCAGCAGAACCCTCCTCCCGCTGTTTGCGTCTTCTCAGTAACCCTGTAACGTGAAGAAAATTGCATTTCTTTCTCTACGTCTCCAGACAGCAGTAACATCACCAGAACTAGCTGATAACAGAATAATTACAACTATCCTGATAACTTCTCTCCATTATCCTGAGATGTGTGGACCTGCCAGTTAAGCAAYGGTTACTTCCTGTTTACTACGCACATGCGTATGACGTCATTGATTMGCTTCAAGCCAGTTGATGGAAACTCCATCTGATTCACATTTCTTAATTTTTTCCTTTTTGCGAAATTATTGAAATTCGCTCAAAATGAAAGTGGCAGAGATGCATCTTCAGCTGGTCACAAACACTCTCTATATATACTGTATATATGGGGTTTCTATGGGAATGCCATTATTAATGCACATATTCAGCTAGTAAATTGAAGCTGTTGTACAGACCTAAATTAGAATTTTGAAAATAAATTTGCTCAATGGAAACACGTCAATTTAGTGAACTGTCTGTAATAAGGGGGAGAAACCGTCTAATCACAATACTTTTATAAAATTATTACAATTCTGAGGGGCTTCTGAACATTTTACTTCCAGAACGGTTGACATTTATGATTTTGCATGTGTGTGTCTTCGGGAAAACACGAGGTAGTTGATGTCAGTAGTAGCTATTAGCTAACGTTGGGACATAGCTTCATCRGTCCGTGAGCAGTGACGAGTGAGCCACTGATGAACTGTCCACTACTTTTTAAAACATCATTACAGTAAATAAACCTCCGATATGTGGCCATCTACGCCAGATTTAGATGAAAATATGCTTTGATAAACAGCGATGGTGTGTCCTCGTAATTGTAAACATCCATCCATCCATCCATC
>NW_013953487.1:48976-50021 GCF_001266775.1 Austrofundulus limnaeus
GAGAACAAACGTATTCACGTGACTTTAATAACATTTATTACTTAATGGAAACACTGCAGCTGTGAAACAATTTTTCAACATTAACAGAATATCGAAAAAGTTTTGCGCATATTTGTAATGGAAACACAGCTTGTGTCTTAATAGTTAGTTACTAAGTCATTGCTAAGTACTCATTAGGTACTGAGTGTTCCTCAGTAGTTAAGGATTTTTTGCACCTTATTGTAAAGTGTCACTATTTTAATATTTTGAAAATATTGTCCTGTCTGGGATTAAATCGTCTCAGATGAAGTTCTGTCTGTTTTTTATCTTCATATAAAGTCTGTTCACAAACACTTTGACCCATTTAAATGCAGCTCTCCTTTCAGGACGCTGACCCTGCCATCCAGACCAGCCTTTAGTTTTCTCCTCCTGCAGAACCTGGTTGTTTTCTCTCTTCATCCTCCTGTTCTGTTCATCTCTCCCTCTCTGATGAGAAGCGACAGGTGCAGACAGCCTGGATAGATGGAAGGAGACGTGCTGAAGATGGCAGAGCCATGATGAGAGCCTCTTTCAGCAGAAGCAGCAGTACAGTCAGCGCTGACAGCCCCCCACCTCTGCTGCTTCCTGTCCACCTGTAACACTCATCCTCCTCTTCCTCCCTTCATCTCTTCCTCTTCATCCATACAAATGTGCCACAGGGAGCAGCAGGAGCTGATGGACCTGTTGTTTGCTCAGAAACAGGTTAAAAAAAGCAACAATCAGTGGAAAAGCTGCACTTTGCTTTAAATTATACTGAAATAAATTTCAATAATCATATGAGTGATGTGTAGTTTGTAAATAAAGACAAAGACATGAAAGATATACGGTGGCCTGGTGTGTAAAACAACATTACACAATCTAAAACGGTTTTACATGTCCTGAAACAAATTTACATTTAAAAAACAAATGAACATTTCAGAAAACAAATTAACAACAAGCTTTGTACAAATACCAAAACAAATTTATATTTAAGAAAGCAAAATACATTAAAAATTTTTTAACAAGACTCAGAACTCTTTTACAAATC
>NW_013953487.1:51315-53206 GCF_001266775.1 Austrofundulus limnaeus
ACAAAAGTTGAACATTTTTCAACTTTCATGTCGCGTCGCAAGCTCGCGTGTGTACGTCTACGTGTACGAGCGTGAAATTTCACATGCACTATTTTCTCCGGTCGCTTAGCTGGAGGAGGGTGAGCGATTGTCGCCTCCCGTCTGTCGAGCTCTTTAGTATGACTCCGCCCCCTGTGAGCAAAAGGTGTGAATCAGGGCCCCAATGATACAACACAAAGAGGGAAAAACCAAAAACAAGGGGACTTTGAGCCCCGCCTGCATTCAGTACATACACATAACTTGTTTTCCTGAGTCATTTTCCATGAGCTAACACCTGTGTTCACCTGTGGATCAGAGCAGAGATGTGCTGCTGCTGCAGGCATGAAACCAGCAAAAGACAAAAAAAAAAAAAACTTTAAACAGTTTTTCCAAACAAACCATGTAAGATGAGTCATGCTGTTTGAGGCAGATAATGTTAGCTAAACYGTTGATTTAATATGTGAAGTTAGTTTGATGCTAAAGACACAACATTAACAAAAAGCTTAAAGCAGAACAAACGTATTTATTCAGTCACCAATTGTTCAAGTTGTCCCAGTTCTAAAGGTGAGAGAGGCCTGTAACTGGCATCATATTAGACCTCAGCTATGAGAGACGAAATGAGAAAACTTATCGAGAAAATCACACTGTCGATTTTTAAGAATTTATTTGAAAATTATGGTGGAAAAAAGTATTTGGTCAATAACAAATTATAGTTATCTATCCTTTATTGGCAATGACRGAGGTCAAAGGTCATGAACTCTTCTGGTCAGTTCACCTCCTTCCTGTTGGTCATTTCCTGTCCTTGTCTGATCCAGAACTTTCGCACCAAGTCGACCCGTCACAGTCAGACCCATGAAACAGGTCCTGGTTCTACAGCTCAGAATATAAAACAAGTTCTGCACTGRTTCAGGTCCGGGTCGCTCCAGGAAACTCTGTGTGACCCAAACTCGTTTCAAAATATAGGTTTTATTTTATTTTATTTATTTTATGTTTAAATATGTTTGAGTTTCAGGCTTGACTTTGATTTGTTCTGGTTTTGTGATTTGTGTCCCTGTAATGAACACAAAGGCTCCCAGAGTTTGCATCGTTGTTTTCCCTCCTTTAGTTGATCTGTTTTCAGATATTTAGCTAAAGTTCTTGTTAGCATTAGATCAGGAGCTCAGACTGTCAACGAGGAACTCACTCAGTTTGGATCAAGCAAATGAAACATAAATTTATCAATCTTTTTGTTCAAGTTTGTCCTGACAGATATATGTACGTGTTTCTGTTTATTCTCTTGGAAGGCATCGTTTCTGAAAATGAGACAAAAAATAAATAATAAATAGCTTATAAAATCTAACTGTTTGTTCTGTCTGAAATCTTAGCTTGTGGCGGAAGCTGAAAATAAAACGTGTTGATTCGCTGCCATTGCTGACCCGTCGGTCACACTTTAGACAAACGCTGACAGCAAACCTCCACATTTATCCTAAAACAAAGACTCTGCAGCTTCTTTTCCACCTGCTTCAAACAATCTGTTCTTTTATGAGCCACGTTAAACCTAAAAACGCTTCACTGAGTCATCTTTATAAAAAGATCAAACTGTTATAAAGCTCCAGTCGTTGTGTTGTTCTGTTTTACATTATCGTAAAAAAATTAGACAGTTTTATAGCTGGATGAATGACTTAAATACTTATAATTAACTCTAGAGTCAACAGTTTTATTGTTTGTTTTAAAGAATGTATTAACTTTAAAGCAGAGGTGTAAATCTGAGTTGCACAAAGAGGACAAAATTTCAATCTTTGTCAAAGTCAAAAACAAATTTCTGTTATAACAAATGAAATTTTTCAAAATGTGCTTTATGTAGTTTTAGAGCATAAAAAAGTTAGAAAAACAC
>NW_013953487.1:59470-63828 GCF_001266775.1 Austrofundulus limnaeus
AAGCTTGTGAATTTACTCTAAGGGTTCAAAAGCAGTACTCCATTTAATTTGTGTACTTTTTAAGGTGTTTTGGTATTTTATGCCTGAAGGTGGTCTAAAATCTAAAGAAAATCTGACAGTTTGAGTGGAAAACCTGGAAAAGTGTGTTTTTTCTTTAACGTAGAGGAAATTCTAAATAAAGGGACATAAATACAACTTGTTTTGGGAGAAGTGTTTGGTTTTATGTCTTTAAARCCAAATAAGATGTGACTTTTACATACAAAAATGGCTGTTTTTGGTTTTAAATGTAGAAAATATCAGTGCAACATTTCAATTTAGAGAGTTCTGTTGATTTAGTTTGAAGTTAAATGACTTTATTCTCACATGCTGATGGAAACAGATAAAAAGATCATCATAAAGTCCAGAAAAAAAAACCATGAGGCGCGGAGACGACACATCTTTTAATTATCAGCTCCTCCTGACGCTATCTTAATTAAATCTGTATGATTAATTCACAAGATTCTGAAAGATTGGTAAATAAATTAAAGTCCTGACTCTAGTGAAGACAGAATCTGCCGTCTATTTTTCATGAAGGGTTTCTTTTTTCTGATTAGAGATGCACGAGTGGCGTGCACACCATGATCCAAACAGGAAGTCCTTTTCTTAATCTGCTCATTCACAAAATGGTTAAGAAAATAGAAATAAATTTGACTTTATTGCCCTTAAGTTACCAGGGGATTCTGATGTTATCAGTCTGTGACGGCCCTGCTGCTTAGTTTTTTGCAGCCAGCTGCCGCCTATTTGTTTAATTGTGCTTCCTCACAGGTCATCCTTAAGGGGTGTGGCCTGTGCACTATTTGAAGCGCACACCTGGAGTGCTGAGGACCTGACCTGTCCTGTCGGTCTGCTGCTGTCTGCTCTCACGCCTCACACACGGCGTCGCCACCTCATACGTCGCCTCTTACACGTCGACCTCATTTGCTGACGTCATGAGGGATATTGGCACATTCACGTTGAAGTTGACGGTCACGTTCACTTCACTGGGCGTTGGTGTCCAGACCTGCTGCTTCCTCTCTGCTGCCGGGAGAGGAGAGACGTCCTGCTGGTGTGTGGATGCCGAGTTGGGTTTACGGAGCAGAAGAACAGACATTGAAACGTGGACGCGGAGGTGCACGGAGGACACGATGGTGGTCAAGGAAATCTGGACCACAAACTTGATCGTAATAGGTGGAACTAAATCTGGACCATGGACTTCAGATGGTCCAGCTGGGGTGAGAAATGTCCGGTGCATTTGGGAGCTACGGAGCACCAAACCGGACCAACGAAGTCACCTAATCCTAGACAAAACTTTAATAAATACCTTTTAAGGTTTTAAAACTGGTTCCTCTGTGCCGTGTCTTCACATATGTTATGGCTCTCGAGCCGGGTCGTAACAAGTACATGAAATGGACGTTATTAGGCGTTATCAGTCCCATACAATGGCTTCAGGTGGTCCCTACTGTGCCTTCTGGGTTTCAGACTGTCCCGACAGTGCCCCCTAGTGGGTTAATAAATTAATAACAATGAATGTTTACGTAATCAAAACATATTGTAATAAATTTTTTATATCCGTGTCGGTCTCCAGCTCTCTGACCCAACACTCTACCCATTGCCCTATTGAGAGACCACAATATGTGTTTGTTGGAGGTTAGTGTTAACCATGTCATCTTCTCTAAGGTTAACCTTAGTAGTTTTATGCCTCATATTAACCAGCTGACAATCAGAAGCCATTCTATGGGACTGATAACGCCTAATAATGTCCATTTCATGGATAACATCTGAAGTGAAGTTACTCAAAGTAAATGTTTTAGCTCGATGTGCCGCTGCTCTAATTTCTGCAGCAGTTCAGTTTTGCAGCTTTGATAAAGTTCATTCGTGACAAAAAAAAAAAAGAGTTGGCAGGGACTCTTTTTGCCTTCAGTGGGGTTCTCTGTCACATTCTTGGCTTCACCAGTTGACGGTTGTGGATTTCATCTTGTTTTCCTGCTGCTTGTTATCTCTCTGAGCTCCTGGCTGGATGGAAACTACAAAGAGTAATTTGTTCTAAAGGCGACRGCTCAGAGCCTCTCCTCATCACCAACCTGCTGCCGTCTTGTAGCTCCAAAACCATTCGGTCTTCACGATTTCTTCAACTCTCAGCCTAACTTTGTGTTTCTACTCCATCACCCCCTGTCTGACTGCGTGTTCGCATGTTTGTCTGCACTCTCTGCGTCCATCTCTCGCTCTCTCTCAGGGTTTCTAAAAGCCATTTTGATCATTTTAACAGCCTGATGAAGCTGACAGGATCGCCAGAGAAAATGTCCTTCTGCACCAGAGTGGATGTTAAAGTGACGCTGAGATGACCTGACATTTATGGGGTCGCGGGGGGGACCGAGCTGACAGCTGGAGGAAAATGTCTGATCGCACACAAAAAAAGTTGACTCAGCCTGGAAAAACAACACAAAGGTGCCAAGTCAGCTGACTAAGGAGCCCATCTCGAGTCCTGTTCACGTCATGGCAATGCCAGGTTTTCCCTTTTTTTCCCCTTAAATGCAGYCAAACTGTGAAAAAAATAAAATATTATTCAAGTACAAAAATATAACAAGTTTCAGACTTTTCATGATGTCATTATATTATGTAGGCAGCTGTGGTGAAGTGGTTAGGGTCGTCGTCCTGCAACCAGAAGGTTGCCGGTTCGATCAGGTCGTTTTCAGATGAAATGATCATGTAGGAGCAGGAACATCTAGTTCCATGGGCTGTCAAGTGTAAAATAAAATGTTACATTTTTAGAGTGCAAAATCCAAATTTTTACTAAAAGTTAAATTTAAATGTTAAATGTAAATGTTAAATCCTAGATGTAAAAGTTAAATCATAAATGTTGCAGCTAACATATAAAAGGGTATATTTAAGAATTTCAGAATAGAACACAGTCTTTGTAGTTGGTGCGAAGCTTTTTATTCAATTCAATTCAAAATACTTTATTGATCCCAAAGGGAAATTAGATTGCAACAAACTGGGGTTGCTCCAAGTTATTTTAGTTAAATGTTTCACCTGTTTCCACCTCCGTCTAATAATAGATGATCCTGATGAAGTGTAAACCGCAGTTACTCCCCTTTAAGAGCAGCCCACGCTCAGTGTTTGAGTGTTCGTTCGCTCTGACGTAGTCCAAGTCCGAGTGAGCAGCAGCAGCAGTACCTGCGACATTGTGGGGGGAAAAGTTCCGGAACAAAGCATTTAATCCCTTAGGTGGAGTTTGTTTACTATTTTCATGGAGGTTATGGTTTAAAAGACTGCTGAAGCTGAAACTAAACAAAGAAGGAAACTACTTTTTTGGAAACAACGTTGTAAAGCTTCGTCATCGTCGCGTCTTTCCCTGAGGCAAAAAACCTTCACACACTGATGACGTTACGTCCGTTAATAAGCAACAAACATAAGTCTCCTACGAAAAACCAAAACTAATTTGTGTTAAATGTAAAACTAAAAACTAAAGAATCAATTATCTTTTCCTTTAATGAACCCAAACATTTCTATAATCACACCAGTTGCCCAAAAACACACTCAGCTAAAAAGTCAGTCTGTTTCATGTCCAAGCTGTTGAAATGACTTATTAATACAAATAGTAATTATATGATTTCTGTGTGTTTTTAGCTACTTGGCTGTGGAGTTTTTTTATAGGTGTGGTTTTGTGGGAGTGTGTTTTCCATGGAGTGTCTGTTAAATTTAATCTTAACCCGCATCAAACTTTCATATTTGTGGAGCGAAGTCAAACCTTTGTGTTTGTGAAGTCAAGCCAACTTTTTGCTTTTGGAGCCAAGTTTTAAAAATGAACTCTAAACTGAACTGGTTTTAACACTTGGACACTGGGGAGAGGGATAAATTGATTTGGTTCTGTATTGTTTTTGTATTTGCACTAATTTTTGTTTGTAAATAATATATTTGAAAAATTTGAATCTTTTGTCTGTGCTCACTTTCTTGTTCAACACATTTTGTCACTTTATAAAATACCATTATAAAAACCATTATAAAATAACAGTAAAGCCATCAGCTGGTTAAAATATGTCAGGAGGGAAACATGACGGGCACCCAACTAAATTACTCAAAATAAATAGCAATAAAAGCATCAAAACCCCGGAACCGTCACAAGATGTTGTTGTAACTCATTTAACTAAAGAGTTATTGTAAATGCTGATGGCTGTGTGCAGGATTGTGATGTCATCATCCTGCGACAACAGCAACTGCTCATGCTGCCAATGTCTGTGTCCAAAACGGCAGGACGGGTCCTCCGAAGGTCGAATTTGTCGGCTGCATACGTCACAGCGCCGCGACGAAAGACGTCCAAAACCGAAGACTCCTCCGATGCG
>NW_013953487.1:64912-67997 GCF_001266775.1 Austrofundulus limnaeus
CGCATCGGAGGAGTCTTCGGTTTTGGACGTCTTTCGTCGCGGCGCTGTGACGTATGCAGCCGACAAATTCAGCCTTCGGAGGACCTGACCTGATGTTTTGGACACAGTCGTACAGATTCAAAAGGTCTTCATTGAGACATGTTGCTTCAGCTGTTTGGACATCAACTGTAAGTTTGATGTCTTATAGGAAGCATTAGCAGCGTTAGCAGCATTAGCAATGTTAGCAGCATAACTAGCATTTGTTGCAGGATGAAATTAAGATTTAACATTAAACACCCAGTTTAAAAAATTTCACTTAATTTTTATTGTTATTTAGCTCAACGTTCTTATATTTAGCAAATGTTAACTAAATGTTAAATTTTCAATCAAAACATTTTATTTTACATTTGGCACCATATAGTTCTTCATATTAATAAGAAAAAAGTTTGTTTTGCTCCTTTAAAACTGGCCTTTTTTCTTTTGCTGTACAAATCGATTCTTCTTCTGCTTGTCGGAGTTATTTATATTTCCCAGCCTGGCATGTTTTCTTATTTTCCACAGAATAACTATGTTTCTACAGGATGTGAGTCATTTGTTAAGTGAAGTGATTATCAGAGAGTCACACATCAGTCACAGGACTCTATTAACTCAGTGTTTACTGTTCAGCAGCTGTCTGTCAGACACTCAATCAATCCTTTGCTTTGCTTTGTCTCACCTTTGAGTGACAGATGGAGTGAAACTGAGCCTGAGCGGAGATGCATGACCAGCCAAGCGTGTGTGTGTGTGTGTGTGTGTGTGTGTGTGTGTGTGTGTGTTGGAAGAAGGATGAACTCTGAGGTAATTCTTATACATTGTAGGAAGATTTGTTGTGGTTTTGCTTCAGGCCAGAGGAGTTAATGATGCTTTAAGAACAACAAAGTGTTAAACATCAAACTGAGTCCCTGTGAGACCAGATCAGAGTTTACATTCGGCTCGGATCTTGGGATTCTGTGTTGGAAGTTGGCCTCTGGCTATTCTCTGATGCCCCTCAGGGCTTTCCTAAAGAACAAATACCATCTATGTTTCCTTCCCCCTAAGCTTTCAGAATCACAAAAACCACCTTCCCAGGTACCAAATTAACTGTAGCAGCTGGGCTGTGAGAGCAGAAATTACCACTTTCCAATTGTTCAACTAGAAAAAGTGCACTTTCTGTGAAAATGTGTGTGATTATCGTTAAAGACTGCTGAAAGTAGACAAAGCATTAATTAACTGACTATATTTAAATAAAACCAAACGTAATAGAAGCTAAAATCAGCAAAAAAACAACTAAAAACACCAGTAAAATCAGTAAAGCCATGAGCAAAAACACACCACCCGCTTCGGATGTTAGCATACATGAAATTGACGTTATTAGGCGTTATCAGTCCCATAGAATGGCTTCAGATTGTCAGCTGGTTAACATGAGGCATAAAAAATCTGGTTAATATGAGGCTTAAAGCCACCAAGGTTAAACTTAGAGCAGATGACATGGTTAGCACTAACCTCCGACAGATGTACATTGTGGCCTTCCAATAGGGCAATGGGTAGAGTGTTGGACCAGACAGTGGAAGACCAGGGCTCTAGTCTGACACGGACACAAAAAATTTATTACAATATGTTTTGGTTATTTACACATTCATTGTCATTGATATATTAACCCACTAGGGGGCACTGTCGGGACAGTCTGAAGCCTAGAAGGCACAGTAGGGACCCTCTGAAGCCATTGTATRGGACTGATAACGCCCAATAACATCCATTTCATGGACTGATAGCATCAGAACCCCCTGCACAAACTACTGTTCCTAAAAACAAAAAAATACCCAAAAGCAAAAATATGAAAAACAATAGCTTAAAGCCAAAAATAACAAATAGCTAATAATCGAATAATTTAGTTGTGGTTACTTGCTTAAATGACAAAATCATAGCTAAAGGTTAAAATGAATTAAATCAGACCTAAAAGTAAAAATTGACAAACTTGTAGCTAGAAGGTAATATAAGCAATTCAAATTCAATTCAAAAATACTTTATTGATCCCAGAGGGAAATTAGGTTATCAGTAGCTAAAAGTTAAAAATAAACAAAAGCATAATCAAAACTTGGAATTGGCAAAATTATAGTTAAAATCTAAAAAAAGCTAAACTGTAAAAAAAGAAAAAAGAAAGAAAAATCAAACAAAAAAATAAGTAAAAGCTAAAATAAGGCAAAGAATATCTAAAAATAGAAAAACTGCTAAAACCTAAAATTATCACACAACACAACTAATTGCTTAGTGGGAAAAAAATCACAGCTAAAAGTTAAAATGAGCACTATCTGAACCAAAAGCTAAAATAGACAAACTAGGAGCTAAAAGGTAAATAAGCAAAGCAGTATCTGCAAGCTAAAAACAAACAAAGCCATAGCTAAAACTTATAATAGGCTAGCTAAATTGTAGTTAAAAGCTAAAAGGAGCAAAATTGTAGAAAAACAAAAACTAAGCAAAAGAGTGAGTAAAACTTCAAATAAAGCAAAGAATATAAAAAACAGTAAAACTCGTGCTAAAACCTCAACATTTTTACAAAACACCAACTGCTCTCCTCCAGCTGATTCAGGTAGTTTGAGCAGCTGATGCCTTCTGTCCATCTTCCCTCAGAGGTGTTCCTGCACGTCCGACCCACCAGGGACAGTTCTGCCAGCAGCAGGATGCAGAGTTAGCTGGAGGACTGGACCAGGGGTGAGCCATCCTGGTCCTGGAAGGCAGCTATTCTTGCATGTTTTACTAGTTTCTGTGCTCCAACACACTTGCTTTTAGATGAGTGATTACAAAGCTTCTGCAGAACTTCAGAGTAATAATAAATGTTGACCAGGATTGTCCACCTGTAGTCCAACTTTCTCCAAGTGAAACTGAGTGAAAGTTCTGACGGGCTGCTCACATAACAAACCAGTGCTACTTGGTTCTGATCACAGTAATTATCAGGCTCTCATTGCTTTTACTGTCATAAGAACACTTTTTTTTATAAAGTGCCATCATTTTTCAGTGTAATGGCAGTTTGATGACATCCATCTGAAAGCTTTTACAACTAAGCACTGTTTCTTTTTCAGAAACAAAAAAA
>NW_013953487.1:69867-71089 GCF_001266775.1 Austrofundulus limnaeus
TTACTAGCGTGGTGTACCTAATAAAGTGGCCAGTGAGTGTATTTCACATATTGTCTAATCTCTCTTTCACTCTTTCCCATTATATTTCATGTTTTTATTCTCATTTTTCTTTTTTAAAAAGGTCACTTATGATAAAGAAACTAAAATACTAATATTCAGTTCTAAAAAAAAAACCTAAAACTTTAATTTAAACCAAAAGATGGAAGTCTGTGCACACTTCAGAGCTTTATTTTGAAAGTCTCTCCAGAACAGGTTGCAGTCTGATGTTTTGTTCCACTTTTCCCCCAATTTGTTCTATTTTGAACCACATGTTGTGAGTCTGTGTTTCCTGTTACTGTTTGTGGTGAGATGACCCACTTTCCCCAGTGGGACTGGTTTTATCCTTATGAAGGATTTAAACAGCATCTTTCCTTTTTATTTTTCACATTTCTGTCTGACCTATTTGGGATTGAGTCCCGTTCCTTGCTGACTCAGAAGGTGCTCCATGGTGCTGTGTTAAATAATATGCATATTTAATAAGACACACTTTCTTAAAGTGACCCAGTGGGATCAGCAGTTACAGCTCATTTTAGTTCTGATTTTTTTCTTCAGTTTGTGTGTATTTGTGTGTGTGTGTGTGTGTGGGGGGGGGGGGGTGTGCCCCCTTCCCCTCTCACCGGCATATTCTTTACCCGTTCACCTATAATCAATCTTTCCTGCTCTCTGTCATTCATCTGATGCTCTTCATGGTACTTTATGGTAAAAGCCTCGTGTAAACGACAAAGCCTCACTGACAGGTCCACACACACGCACGCACGCACGCACACACTCAACAAGGGAAGAAATGCAATGAAGTGTATCATTAACTCTGAAGTTGTCATATCCTTCTTCATAAATTCACCTGTGATGAGTCTCTCTGCTGTATCGATCTGTATTTTAGTTTTAATTTCCTCTGCTGAGCTTTGTCTTCGTTTACAGTTTATTTTTTTGCAACTTCAACATTATTTCCCTGTGAGATCAATAACATTCAGATCCCACTGATTACTTTTCAAACATATAATATTCATCACCTTTTATTTTGATGAACTTATCCGTAGCTTTACTTTCATTGTAGTTGCAAAAATTCTTCCTTAGGCCTTAAACATTGTAATATATTAGACATGGGTTTTTACGATGTAAAAACAAGTGTGCATTGCCATGTAGCATGTCATTGCAGCATGGCTTTGCCTGCAGCATTGGACTT
>NW_013953487.1:76893-77992 GCF_001266775.1 Austrofundulus limnaeus
AGCGCATCCACCATAGACTTTATATGTAAACCTGCTGCTCCTGATGCTGAAATCGCGTTCGGTGTGAACGCACCATTACACTGAGACCTGTGTGCTGTACTGTGAACCTGACTGGAGTCAGAAGATTAAAAATAACATTTTAAAGAAGAAATCCAGCAGATTCCTGTTTATTTGGACATACCATTTTGAACAACACTTTTTATATATATGTTCATATTTAGACGTCCTATTTTGCAAATGCTGCCTTCCTGAAATTTGGTATGCTTGTTTGTCTTTGTGTCTATGGTGTGTATAATGATGTGATTGTGATGCTGTAATTCTGAGTGTTTTATGTGCTGCAGAACAGGAASCTGCTGTAAAACAGCAATTATGCTGAGTCAGGCTTGATTTTTAGTAATCTTTTCCTGTTAAATCAATAAATCAGATCAAATCAAATCAATATTTTTACAGGACAATGGTTGGGTTGTTTAATTTTATTTATTGTTTAGAGATTGGAAGTTGAGTTTTTGAAAAAATCCGTGAGATTGCTCTAAACGTGAATACCTGCAACATGAGGGAAAATCTGTAAATTACAATCTGTTGATGTGAGCTGTTGTCAGCAGCCGTCGTCCTCCAGACGTACAATGCAGCGCGTGCCTGAGCCAGCCAATCACTTTTGTTGACACTGATTAGAGGACCTGGATAAAAAACACAAAGAGTGTACAAAATAATCCTAGTTGGATTGTGTTTGCCTAAAATAAATTTCTGGATAATGTTGTTGCTTTGTTGGTTTTATAATCCATTCCAGTGGTTCTCCATGGTGGGGTGGGACCCCTCTGAGTTGCAAAACATCCAATTCTTGGTGTTGAGATGATTTCTGATCAAATTCAATAAAAAGTATAAAGATAAAATATGTTGTATGTAAAATATCGTCTGGGTGGTTGTGGTCATTATGCCCTTTTTAACTGGCCTAATTGGGATGTTTGCACACTTTAACAAAAGATTGTTGAAGTTATACATGTCTGCAGGTGTGATTTGAAGTCATAAGCTGAGCAGTTTGGGAACCAATGGTCCATAAAAGGATTTTATTGCGCCAAATCTAAAAACACAGAAAGCTACT
>NW_013953487.1:78322-79942 GCF_001266775.1 Austrofundulus limnaeus
CACACACACACACACACACACACACACACACACACACACACACACACGCACGTGCAAACATAAGAAACTTTGTGAATATATGCATCGATGTGTGACAGCAGCCTTACACATTAACAGACAAATTAGCTGTGGAAATACACAGAGTTYGAGTCCTCATTACAACAAATTATGTGGATATAATTGCAACAAGTTCTGTGTTACCAATTTGACTGCTTTGGCTTAATGTCACAAAGATTTTAACTCTAGTTAAAGGTGTGCTGCTTTACAATCACCAGAATATCTGTGTCAAATCAACAGCAAGTATTTATGTTTTAAAACAAAACTGCAGCAAAGATAAGAACTAAGGATGTAGTTTACACTGTGTGGTGGAAGTATTATATAACTCTGCATAACTGCTAGGTTCATTTTACCTTGACATGTCCTGTTCTGTATCTCTCTTTGATTATTGCCACATTGTATAATCTGTCTCTCATGATCCCCTGATGTCTACAACCTTGCTCTTATTCTGAAATGCTCAGTACCAGGTGTCATTTTGTCCTTGGTTCTCTGTTAACATTTGTCATCCTGTGATTGGCTGCCTACGAACACCACCAGATGTATATAATTGTCTGTTTCCTGTTTCTGCTTTAGTGCGAACTTGACAGATGCTCTGATTTATCGTCTGCCAGGTTTCCCACTCGATCTCTTTTGCATATATGCAACTTCTATTAAAACATTTGAGTCCAAGTCACGCAAGTTCACTTTGTTTATTTCACATATTTCTGCCTGGTAGATTATTTTTTCATTTTCAATTTGGCGTCACGAACAGGATAACAGGACACACTGGATAAAATTGTCCCAAACTGATCTGGCTGCATACAAGGTGAAGTGGAATAACCAAACTTACAGCCTGGTTCTGATATTCTGATGTGTAGCCATGGTTCCATTATGGATATTTATTTTGAACTGTCATTGGTTTGATTTTATCTGCTAAGATTAGTGTTAAGTGTCCTTTATATGTGGGTAAGGTATATTTCCTAAACTGTGGCTGTGTCCAAATTCAGGGGCTGAATTTACTTTGTCATGACCAGGGATGGAGGGCTCGAGCCCCATCTTGGTCTCGAACCCAGTCTCGATGCGCTTTTTTCTGGTCTTGGGCTCGGACTGTTAGGCCTCGGTCTTAGTCTTGGCCACGTTGCTATTGGTGTCGACAATTTTGGTCGAGGCCGGCCGAGACTGCACTATTTTTTGTTAAAAAAGATACAAAAACGTAACTCCCTTTGATCTTCAGCTGCACACAGATATGCTGCGCCGCTGCACAGAACCAGGAAGAGACGAGAGCGGCTGTCTGCTGTAAAGCTGTCATTCAGAACCAGCCACAACTGAACTTTGTGTCAAAGTAGATCTGTAAGTGTAACAGGATTAATATAGTATATGATTCCACTTGTCATCACATTTTATTTGGGTTATGTATAAGAGGTAGAACAGTGCCCTCTCTTGGTGGTTTGGCGTAATAAGTACAGTGGACACGAGAACCACGTTGCTGTTCTAAGAGAGACGGGCACGAGGTAGGTGTATTAGCATTAGCGCTGTAATAAAATCCAAGGTGCCAATTATGGAACTCTCTGTGCATTGTTGCCC
>NW_013953487.1:80261-83628 GCF_001266775.1 Austrofundulus limnaeus
GGTTTTGGTTGTAATACTATAAATGTAATATTTGTTGTCTTTCATTGTAGCTGGGATAATTTTACTTATTTACTTATTATTTTGTTGTGCTCATATTTAGACGTCCTATTTTGCAAATGCTGCCTTCTTGAAATTTGGTATGCTTGTTTGTCTTTGTGTCTATGGTGTATAATGATGTGATTGTGCTGCTGTAATTCTGAGTGTTTTATGTGCTGCAGAACAGGAACCTGCTGTAAAACAGTAATTATGCTGAGTCAGGCTTGATTTTTCAGTAATATTTTCCTGTTAAATAAATCAAATCAAAATATTCTGTGCATTTAACTACTGTCCATCAAATGATAGTTAGTTAATGGTAAGACGTGTTTATATTATTTGGGGTTTTTATGAGTTTCATATTGTACGTTTTATGAGTTTAATATCACTGTTTAAGATAAGAACACATCTGAAAATGTCAGCTAGCGTAATGCTAATCCAGGATACTATTCCTTTTAAGGTGCTGTACCTGCTGTGAGAGCCCTGATTTGATCAGTGCATGTTCTGTTTTATACAGATTAAACAGCGTCAAAGTTTGCCTCGTCTCTTGGCCATCTTTTAAACGCAACGCAGAAATAAACTCTATGAAGAAACAGAAGCAGAACGGGTTTACTTTTATTTGGACCGAGTTGGACTAAGTTATGGCCAAGTTCAGCGCAGTTACATAAGCAATATTCAGTCTAAATCACAACTTAATCTGTTTATGAAATAGCCTAGTAATTATTTAGTTTTTCATCCCAAGTTGTTTCTGAGCAGTCCGTGGAGCCTCCTGCCACTTGCTTCTCTCTCAGAGCTCGAGGCTTTCTCACGACCAGCCTTCAAAACTTGCCCCACTACGTTCAACTGCTGCAGACAGACATTAGACAGACAGTCTGCTCCAGGACTGGCAGAGTCTACTGAGGATTTCCCCGGTGAACAAAACACCTTCTTTCCTGCACACCAGTCAGTTGACCAGCTCGCGTGACCTGGCGTCGAAGGCATGGTCCTTGAAAGGACCCGATGACTTTTGCCACAGCCAGCGTGTGTTTTACAGCCTCTTTGTGTTGAGTGTTTTACTGCTGGGCAGCAGGATAGTTTGCAGGACAAATTCCTACACAGAGGAGCCAAAAACACTAAACAGAGTTRAACAAAACAGGGSATTCTGATGTTATCAGTCCATGAAATGGACTTTATTAGGCGTTAYCAGTCCCATACAATGGCTTCAGAGGGTCCCTACTGTGCCTTCTAGGCTTCAGACTGTCCTGACAGTGCCCCYTAGTGGGTTAATATATCAATGACAATGAATGTGTAAATAAACAAAATGTATTGTAATAAATTTTTTGTGTCCGTGTGGATCTCAAACCCTGGTCTCCCACTCTCTGATCCGAGACTCTACCCATTGCCCTATTGGAAGGCCACAATACATAGCTGTCGGAGGTTAGTGCCATAATAACCTGATTTTTATGCCTAATATTAACCAGATAGTGGTTTTATGCCTCATACTAACCAGCTGACAATCAGAAACCATTCTATGGGACGGGGAACCTGCAAAGCAGCACAGGCGGGACATTCTGAAGCCATTCTAGGGGACTGATAACACCTAATAACGTCCATTTCATGGATGATAACATTAGAAGCGGCAAAATTTATAAAACCAAATCAAGATCCAATTATATTTACTGTATCAACCCAGACCTTTCTTAACTGCAGATTATCCCTCTGCTTCTCCTGGGAGCATCACAATAACTGGAAGAAGATCAAGAGGGTTGGAATTATTTTTTCAGACTTATAAAGATTTGTATCAGTGGAGCTTGGAATGGCTGAGTGAAAAAAATCCCTTGGAATCCACTAAGCCAAACGTCTGGCAACCTATCCATTCATTCTCCCTGACCTTCAGCCAGTGTAGCTCAGAGGAGACATAAAACCGTCACACGATTCTGCATTTGTTTTCAACTTTAAAGCATTTATCTGAATTCATTCATAAAGGTGAAAAGGTTAAATCACTGAAATTAAATCCATAATTGTATAAATTTACTAAAACTCAATAAATCAGGAGCAACATGGCAGTTGGGAAGAATAACGTTTTTAAATAGTCTTTCTCAGGTAAACATTGCCAGTGAGGATTTATGTTGATTTTGTGTGTGTTTTTTTTTTTTTTGTCAAAAACACTCTTGCAGTTCAAATCTTCTCTCATTCAGCCCAACACTTTGGGACAGGACACAATAAAATCCTTTCTTTTAGTTTTTCTTTTTTTTCTCTCTCTCTTTCATTTTTCTAAAATGCCATTGTGTGGCACACAATAAGATTTGTTCGCTCTCCTAACGTCTTTGTCACCCTCCTAATCACTATTGTGTGGCACACAATGCAGCAGCTGTCTCTGCTACACAGAGATGGAATGGCCCACTGTCAACCCTTTCAGCAACACACACAAGCTGACAATAACGTTTCATTTAGGGAGTGTGTGTGAGTGTGTTTGTTGAAGGGTTGTTACCACTACAGCTTGTTCTAACCCTGAGAACTGAGCTTTATGACTCTTATATTTATCATTCAGCCTTCAGCCTGCAGGACTGTGTATTTTCTGCATCCTCCCCTTATTGTGCTCAGAGCTGCAGTCAGTGTTGCATCACACAGTTTGTCAGCTCCACATCCATGATGTGAATCTCCTCTTCTACCATGTGCTAATTAGGACTGAGGTCTGGTAGATGTGAAGGCCCGTGTCCGGCCGTGTCCGGCCTCTAGCTGCCTTCCTTCCAGTGGTCGCTCCCTTCATGAACCCCGGCCTCTGGATCAGCGTAGTAGCTCAGGACGCCCCCAGCTGCCGGTTACCACTGTTCCTGGCAGCCGCTCCCTCTTAGGATGTGCATCTCGGTCCCTCTTGTGGCTTCTCTTCCTGTCCCGTCCTCCTCTCTGTTGAGAGTCGAAAGGAGGCTCTGCTGGCCTGATTCCAACTCTTGAGATGGCTGGTGTAGCCAGGTTTCTTGACAAGTGTTTGCATTGTGGCATTTTTTGTGTTTGATGCCAAAATGGATATGTTACTATAGTGGAAATGTGAATATCTTCTCAACAAGAGACAGTCAAACTATTGTTCCTGTTAACTCCACCTTTTTCATCCTGCCTGCAACATCTCAAAATTTGAATAATGACTTTTCCAGTTTTCTCATCTGATACTTCTCCCTTAGGCCTTACAACAAAGACTAGACTGTCGCCAGTTAATTTGTTTATCACCTCTTTCAGAATAAGACTGGAATAAACATAGTTTGACATCAAAGGGCCCCTGATGTTAAACAAGAAGTGACAGAAAACATCAAAAGACTCCCATCAGGTTTAGCCGTGGGTCAGCAACGCCACCCTGTGG
>NW_013953487.1:83638-86166 GCF_001266775.1 Austrofundulus limnaeus
CCAGCTGCCGGTTACCACTGTTCCTGGCAGCCGCTCCCTCTTAGGATGTGCATCTCGGTCCCTCTTGTGGCTTCTCTTCCTGTCCCGTCCTCCTCTCTGTTGAGAGTCGAAAGGAGGCTCTGCTGGCCTGATTCCAACTCTTGAGATGGCTGGTGTAGCCAGGTTTCTTGACAAATGTGTTCTAAACGGCTTAACCTTGAAACGTACTCACTCTGACACAACCGATCGACGCAAGCTCACGTGATTGTTAAGCGTTCGTTTTCACACAGGACTTTCTTAGCCCCAGAGACACACCACGCCGAGCTCCTGGGAGACTCCACTCACTGCAGCATACATCACTGTATGGACTTCCTTCCTGCTACAGCTGACAATGCAGAAAAAAAGTCACTTGTCACTCACCCAACGTTGTATAAGAACGCACATAACCTTTTTTTACAAGTTAACCAAAATCTCTACAACTCTTTGTTTTCTCAACTTAAGATGCAGTGGTGGGCACCAGTCCGCTAAAACACAAATCTGCTAATTGCGGACCTAAATATTTCATTTGCACTTCACCGGTCTTACTAATTTTTATAATTCATAAGCAGATTTGCACTTTCTATAATTAAAAAGCAGTACCACTAATAACTAATTATCTACCAGTCATCATTATGYTGAACAGCAGAAGGTATGACTGTCAATGAATCACAACATGTGATCTATCCAACAGCACCCCTCCCAGATAAACACACTTATTGTGAAGGTATACATCCTGCTGACTGTTGCTTTGGGTCACGGTTCTGATTTCCCACAATGCTTTGTGTCTGCTTACGTAGCAGGAAGTCAATGGTTAGAACTCCCTGTCCCAGCTAAAACAGTAAACGTTTGTAATCATACTAAAATTTTGTATGTATTGATTTATTTTACTTTACAATCAGAGCTCCTTTTTAAAAAAAATGAAGTTTAAACGCTGGAGCTCAAAACTTGATAATTGGTCGAAGCAATCGGCCAGTGGGGTTAGACAGACATCTAGTGGTCAACTGGAGCAACTACATGGAAAAGTTTAGTTTCTTGTCACAAATCAAATCCGTCATGTACCCGGAATGTATCGCTTCAGTTTTCCAATAAACAGTTTTAAAATTACTTTATTGATGCTTCTTTAATGAAAAATCTACAACAAACAAAAGAAAAAGACAAAGAAGCAGCCGAACTAGCAATCCTCAACAACTTTTTAATTTTTACACCAGGAGCTAAAGGTCTGTTTCAGGAAATCACATCCCCAGCAATCAGTGGTTGTAGGATTAAGTTGTAAAAGGGTTCATACACCACTAGTTGGCAGTGTTGTACATATATTGTACATGAATTATTGTCAGCTAGTAAGTGTCAAATTGAACTTGCGCTTTAGTTATTCTTTGGCATAAGTGTGTTTGAAGTTGCAGACCAAAATATTTTCATAAGTGCGTTAGAAATTATGGAACTAATTTTCAGATTAGTGCTGCCCACCACTGTTAAGATGTTTAAAACTTTTTAAGGGTCAGTGATAACCATTTCTTTAAGGACTGCTGGGGACAGCAGTGGCGTCCTCACTATATATATAATATATATGCTAAGTTATTCTTTAGAATCAGTTATTTTAAGAGCAGATATTTTAACGTTTTAAAAATGTGTGTTTGTTGGTTAATGGTTGAGTGTGACCAGTCCATGAGATTTCCTTAGATCTCCTAACATCCATTTTGTCACAGGTCAGATGTTTCAGAGGCTCTCTGTGCTCACTGAGTGCTTGAACCTGACAGGCTGGATGTGAAACCAGCAGCAGAGGCAGTGTGATTTTTACTTGACATGACTGTTGGCTGTGTGGGACTGCAGCACACAACAGTTTTCACTGCTTATTACTGTCAAATTGGAAGAGAGGAACAGAGAAGAGCGAGCTGAGACAGAAGAGTGAGAAAAAGAGTGTGGAGGAAAAAAGTGTTGTGGAGAGGAGATACAGAGTTAAACGTTAAGAGGTTGTTGTTGTTGCTGTGCTTTAGTTCCCCAGATTTTTCATTTAGAGATGAAATGTTGCAAATTGTTTTAATTTACTCATGTTGCTGATAAATACTGAGCAGAACAAGAGAAGAGAAATATAAAAACTTGGAATAATTACACATCAAATTACTGCACATTAACTAAAAATGTCTGCAATTTTAATGAGCCACAGTTTCATTGTAAAGGACTGCTTATATTCCAATAAATCATAGTCCATTATATTTCAAGTACCACGCATTTATGTTCTGCATGCAAATATTTTATTCAATCCAACAGACTTTAAATCATTTGACGACCAAACCACRCAGTGCAACTTTCTTTTATTCACGTGTTTCTGCCGTAGTGGAATATTGTGTGATACTTTGGGGTTAGAAATTACTGTGGGAGGAATAAAAATTGAATTACTGGGGTTGTGATTTTAGTACATATACTTAGGTTTGTGTTGACATAATTTTTTAATACATTAAAGAGTTGTTTTTTTGTCTTATTGATCATTTAATTGATGATGTAATGATCAGATG
>NW_013953487.1:88186-91188 GCF_001266775.1 Austrofundulus limnaeus
TCCTGGTGGACTATGTGTAAAATGCCAGAATTCATATGATGCTGCTACAGCTGATATATATTTGTTGTCAAAATACCTTTTAGTACATATGTTGTTAAAATTAAATGAACAGTCCAATGATCATTTTACTGATATGTATAAAGACTGCAAAGGMTGAAAAATCTTCAAGTCTGGATGAAATTGGAGGATTAAATTTTTTATGCTTTTTAAGCTCCAAAAAGGGGGGTCGTATTATACATGAGATTATATTATACATGAGATCGTATTATACATGAATAAATACGGTAATTAACCTTTAATGTTGTGTATTTTTCCTACAGTTAATCAAATTGTTTGATTCCAAACTATAGTGTTTTTTTCTTAAAATTGTAACCTAAACCCAGTGAAATTGATTGAAACAAAAATGCACTTCCTTCCATTCCTTAGAAGACCTGATGGTATTTAAAAAAATACTTTTAATGTTGACATTGATGCTGCTAAATGACAATTTTTACATGTTTTAGTAAAACCACTGGGTGGCAGAAAGTTTATGCATTTGATAACAATTAAAGCAGACAGCTTATGAACTAAAAGAAACTTCCAGGTCAACATTGGGACCACCAAATACCATGGGGAGTTTAATACTCATCAACATTAACTCTGTAAATCTCAAAGTTTGCTGAAAATGACACACAGGCAGCTGTACCTTGAACAGTTTACAGGCTTTGAAGGTAAAGTGAAAGGTTAAATGGTAACTGGACTGTACTTATACAACACCTTTCTATCCAACCAGGATACTCAAAGCTCTTCACACTACAATCTGTGGATTGGATTTACTTCCATCAGGAAATAATTGCTTTATTATGAGATACAATCAGACCTGTACAACATGTTGATGTGCACTTTACTTTAAAGACAAAATGAACCAGAAAAAACCTGAGTGTGAGGTAAATCAGTAAGTTTTTGCTGTTTTAAAGTAAAAACAAGCTTTTCAATATTAATTCATTTGCAATAAATGTTAGTTTACGTTAAACTTGGCTGAAAAGTGCTTTAGAATCTCTTTCAATATGTAAAACTGATATTTTGCATAAAATATGCAAACAGCTTTTTGCTAAACACGTACTCTCATACCAGTTGTTTTTGTTGCTTTTTAAAAATTTCTTCCCCTCAAATAAGATGCAATAAAAACTATCAGAGTGTTGGTCTGTCCTGAATATGAAGCACATTTACCAACACAGCAGCACTTCTGACAGTCACTTGTTAAGAGACTGTATGCAGGGGAATGTTAATACAGTTTCCTCTGGCACATTTACTTGAAAAATAACACATTTAAACTTTAACTTTATGTATCAGCGATACGTTGCAATGTGTGAGTAAGGGGTAATTACAGTAAATTTGTAAGTCTAGATTAAAATCTTGCCTGGGTAAATTTGTCACAGGTAATTGATGACCGAGTAAAGTTCATTAGCCATGTTAGCTGATATTTAAGATGTCAGATGAGGGCAGCAAGCTAAGAAATACACTTAATTTCATAGCTCATTAACCTAATACTCGCCGTGCTTTGCTCCCTCTYCCTAACTTACTCTGCCTCACTTCATGATTTAATTTATGCATTTTTGTAACAACCAGACCCTCACTGTGAAAAAAAACTATCCAGTTCTGAGAAAGCATGTGGAAGTATTAACAATAAAATTATTATTATTATTATTTATTTTTCTGTTTGGCCTTCAGAGGAGTCGGACGCTTCTTGCGCTCTCTCCTGAACCTGTCCCTTCTTCCTGCTTCGCAGCTTTTCAAGCTTTTCTTCTACCTGTCATCTGAAAAAAGGAATTATGGATCTGGTCAAATGGTCTCTGAATGCAATCGACACTWTTTTTTCCACACTGAGATTGGAGCGAGGGGAGCGCAGCTGTCCCAGTGGAATGGTGATGGCTGGCCGGGTCGCTGGTTCTTGGGGTTGGAACCTGATCTGTTAGGCGTCACTTTCCATTGAAGATGTGGAAGATTTGTACCTATTTGGATTTATGATAACTGGATTCCTGCTGATCGGCTGTGGAGGAGTTCTGGTTTATCTGAAAATGAAAGCGATCCTGACAGCAGTCCAGGCCTGTGAGAAGCTGTCAGGAACCGCGGATGGAATCTCCTGTGCTGGAAACGCACAGACTCAGATGCTGGGGGAAATAAGTCACAAACTGGATGTGATTCTGATGAGAATCACAGTTCAGCAGCATGCCTATGAGATGTAGGATTACACCTGGGTGAAGTTTCAGGTGGAAAGAGAGGTGAGGAGATGATGAAATTTAGAACATTGGGCATTTTTTCACCATTACAAAGATGCAGTTACAGACTTTAAAGCAGCAGTAAACCCAAGGCTGCTTGTTCCAAAATAATTATGTTTATCTTTCGGATCCCTGCAGCTGCTGACCTTGGTTCAGCAGTTAACAAAACTTCCCTGGATGACATGAGAAGGAAGGCTTGTTCCCCCAATCCCTCCCCCGTATCATCTGTAGGTGGACCAGTCCGAAGGCTGCGGTGATGGAGACAGAGAACTGAACTCTGGTGAACTTGAGCTTAAGAATGGGTGTTCTTAACTGCAAGTTCCTAGTGTTACTGTGTATTCACTGACAACAGCAATAAAACTGGTTCTGATTCTGATTTTAGTCCTTTTTTTCTAAATAGTGTTGAAAAGGACAAGTGCACAAGATAAACAAAATTGATCACTTCAGTTTCAGCTTTATTTTTTCAAAAAACATTATTAAACTATTGACCTGTCATTTAAGCCTGAGTCTGCTTTTCCTTAAGGCCCTGCCACACTACAACATTGTTGACAACTTATGCCAACTTTTGATTTTTAAAGTCTAAATTACTAATTAAATTTATTTATTTGATTAATATGTTAGCATTACAGGATATACATGCCTAAAAGATGCTTCCAGTTAATTTTTTATGTCATCTTCAACATACATGTCTTTATTTGCTCAATGGAAACACGTCAATTTAAAAAAAAAATTTTTCGACAAAAT
>NW_013953487.1:93027-94818 GCF_001266775.1 Austrofundulus limnaeus
TTTTTAGTGTTGTCACCTGGTAAAGTTTCTCATTTTACCAGGTGTTTGGTTTGCATCAGGTAGTGAACCGAAGAAGAATAATTAGTAAATACTGACAGGATCTCTTGTATGTCACACTTTTATTATACCTTCTTTTACTACAGTAACTGTTCACATCCATACACACAAATACAGATGTTAGATCTGATCATCTCAGTTTTGTGCGTATGAGGTCAAACATATTTCATCAGAAGTTTTTCTCATGAATAACTTTATCTCAGGAGGGCACACATTTTCAACAAATATTTTACTTGCTTCAAGCTGAACAGTGACTCTTGTCTTTCTACAAGAAACCTGAATTTGTTAGTGTGGGAGCAGGGATGAGGAGGCATGTAGATAACTGATGGATTAACAGGTTTATTTATTGACCTTGGTTTAACCAGGAAAATCACAAGTATGAAAACCAATTTCTACCACTTTCTAGAAATGAGCCGGCTGCCGTCGCTCACTTCAAAGAGCTGAAACGTTTGTGACCGACCCATCACTAATGTCCATCACACACAGGAAGTAAATTACATCTGCTTAACATCTGTAAATCAAGGTGTATCAGGGGAGGAGTCTCACCTGCGCTCAGGTCCACGTTAACTGTGATGTACAAAAGAAATGCGTGTGGATTCAGGTGKACGCATAGTTTAAAACATCTGGAATTTTTTGTTCGTACAGCCTTTTCTGGATTTCACCGTACATCAGGTTTCAGTAAGAAATCCACACAAGTCTTTGTACACGAGGCCCCTGGACATTAAAGCTGAATAGGTTAAAAAGTTTTCTATTTATTGGTCAACGTTTCAAAGGTTTAAATGTGTATTATCTGCAACATGATCATTTTTAAGAGTCTATTGATTTGGATGAACAAAAACACTGGTTTGTGATTGTTTATTWTTACATTATTACATCATAATTACCAAAAAGAGCAACCACCGCATTGTGTAACAAACACCGCAAAATGTAAYGATGTTATTACATAATGTAGCTGCGAGTATAGTATTGTAGGAGGGTGAGCTTAAGGTGAATTAAGCTTCTCCCACATCTCTCATACACAAGTTTATGAGGAAACTTTTACCAAGGTATTTCTCATTACTTGTTAATATCTTGACTGTGTGAAGTGAAAAGTGACACAATAAGTGAACGTTCAGACGAGTTCAAGTTGATTCATAATTATCCAAGTGTGGGTCAACYGGAACTGCACGTCTTTTCTGCGCTCAGGTTCCACATGACACGTCACTCCGAACACATCAGCTTTACCTGGTGATGTCTTCTTAAGGCGCCCTTGGGGTAGGAGCTGGCTCRCCTCCGATCAGTCAGGGAACTGATGTCGGCTTGCTTACCGGTCATTGGTGAGTAGGTGTTTTTACAGGKAACTTTCGTCTGTTTCAGTCCAAGCCAGAAAAATTCAAGCTGTTATCCGGTCCCTTCTTTCCAAAATAAAATCTCCCCATGGGAGGTAAAAACACACTTTAGAGGCTTGAAGCCTCGGGGTAAAACTGGCTGGCGTGCCGGGTCCCTGGCTGTTAAGTCTTCCCTAGTTGGCTCATGGGCTCAGACTTAAAAACCAAACTGGGTTAGAAAACCCAGCTTTCTTCCTAGGTTGGAGTCAGGAAGAAGAGTGTGTTGCTCAAAGCCGTCCGGGTTAGTAAAAGAAACGGACGAACTTTAGTTCCGCCCTCAGGCTTATGGTGCGTTCACACCAAATGCGATTTCAGCATCAGGAGCATCAGGTTCACCTGCAAAGTCTATGGTGGACGCGCTTCAATC
>NW_013953487.1:95773-97472 GCF_001266775.1 Austrofundulus limnaeus
ACACACACACACACACACACACACACACACACACACACACACATTTTGTCCTGACATTTAAATATCAGTGTAAGGTTAATGCATCCCCTGCCAGATGGATAAAGTGGCTTTTAACATCATTCTGGTTGGCACAAAGCTTTTACCACATTTTCAATAATGGCTATTTAATAAACTAAGTACTGCTGAAAATATTCATGGAATGACAACATCTGAGATGTTTTTGTAACTGATGTATAAATTTCTTTACCCAATTTGAAAATCAGAATTTGTTCAGCACAAAAACATTAGGCACAAAAATAATAATAATAAAAAAAATGTGTAAGCGTGACTCTAGCAGCTTCACCAACTAACATTAGTAAATGTGTTAAAACAAATTTGCTGTATACAGCACATGCTGATTTATATTTATTTTTTTACTTTGTTTTCCTGCAGTACAAGCACATCAAGTTGTTTTGTAAGTAAGTCAACCACACTTAATTGAATTAAAACATCAAAACTCTTAATGACTATTCTTAGTGAGTAAAGTTCAGATGATTTCTTTTTTTTTTCAGAAACATACCAAGTTTTTGATTTATAAAATCAACCATTGGCCACCCCCTGGCTCCGTCATGTGGTGGATAAAATTGCTCCCTTTGCTCACTGGTATCCATCACTCTGCGTTGCTCAGAATGCAAAAATTAATTAATAATAAATTAGGGATGTAAGAAAATATTGATACACTGAAATATTGCACTATTTTATTTCCTTGTTCTGTGTTGATTCTCTAAAGCCTTGTAACAATTTTTAATTAAGGTTTAAAATGTAAACTTTCATTCTAACAGTTCATTTTTATGTTGTAGTTCACCCTCTGACCACTAGTTGGCAGCAGTCATCCATTTGGCTCCTCCACTCCTGAGGAGCCTGAGAGTATAACTCTAGCTCCAACATTAGCACTGTGAGTAAACGTTAGCACCATGTGCTGATGGCTGAATCTGAGCGGATTAGACCGACACCCACTGTCTTCTAAGCTAACAGTCCTGTACTAGCCAGAATGTCCCCATTTTAAGCCAAACTGAAGTGTCCCATTTGGGAAGGCAGGCAGGCATTTGTCTGGTGCGCTGAGATCAGAGGGACAGTACTGAAGTGGACAAATGCAATGACAATGTGAAACTCTGTGCGTTGAAATGATGGTGTACTTGCGCTCCCCCTTAAAGCTCACCATGACAGAAACACAGACTGTGTGAGGCAGCTTCAAGTCATCCCTTTACTGAACTTTAGGACAAGATATAGACYATTGTTAGTGCGTTGGGTGAACACATTTTTATAGTACCGTATTTATTCGTGTATAATACGATATCAGGTATTAAATGACCTCATGTATAATACGATCTCATGTATAATACGATCTCATGTGTAATACGACCTCATGTATAATACGATCTCATGTATAATACGATCTCATGTATAATACGATCTCATGTATAATACGATCTCATGTATAATACGACCTCATGTATAATACGATCTCATGTATAATACGATCTCATGTATAATATGACCTCATGTATAATACGACCTCATGTATAATACGATCTCATGTATAATATGATAATATGATCTCATACGATCTCATGTATAATACGACCTCATGTATAATACGACCTCATGTATAATACGACCTCATGTATAATATGATAATATGATCTCATGTATAATACAA
>NW_013953487.1:98526-100603 GCF_001266775.1 Austrofundulus limnaeus
TGAGATCGTATTATACATGAGATCGTATTATACATGAGATCGTATTATGCATGAGGTTGTATTATACATGAGATCGTATTATACATGAGATCATACTATATATGAGATCGTATTATACATGAGGTTGTATTACACATGAGATCGTATTATACATGAGATCGTATTATACTTGAACAAATACAGTAAATCAATATTAAAATCTTAAAGTTGTCTCAAATGTATTATTCAACTATTTAATGACACACTTGGTCTAACAATTCAAAACGTATAAAATAACAAATGTGAAACAAATAAATACATATAAAACATACTAAGTTTTAGAATATTTAGACAAAAAAATTTAATATTGCTTGCTGACAGTTTCAATTTATTGTACCACGACCCTTGTATCATCATATCACCAAATTCTTGCCAACACACACACCTATAAATAACAGGTTATTCACACTGTGTCTCCTATCCACTGTTTGGTTTCCTTGTTCATTTCCAACCCAGAAAAAGTGCTCAAATATTTGCCTTTAAGTCATGTTTTTGGGTGTAACACTACATTTTGAACTAATACTGAAGTTAATTACTGAAGATAAGCACAAACTGGATTGCATGTTTCTAAGCATTGCCTCTTTTGAATTTTTTTAAAGAATAAAACCAAGCAACATCTTTCAATTAATAGAAAAACGCTTTATTTTATAAACAGTTTGGCAGTAATACAAAAGTTTTCAYGGCTTCAAGGCTATTTTTAGTAGCTTTTAGTTTTCCAAATACTTAGCAACTTTACCATCATTGTCACATAAATAAATCTCTTTTTCAAGGTTCTCAACCTCAAAGAGTTTCCACAGCAAGATCACTTTCAGACTTCCTATCAGTGCACATCCAGAGCTGCCAAGCATGGTTGCAAATATGAGATAGGAGGCTCTGCCAAGAACTTATCTCTTTGGGTTTTCACAGACTTAAATCATGTGGCTTCACTGCAGAGTTGTTTGTCTGTAAAGGTATTTCTTCATTGTTTTATGATACAGTCAGTTTCTGGTACGTTAGTTTTAGTCATTTTGGATATGGTGTTTTAAGGAGATAGGTAAGGTAGCTGCACATTTTCAGGTTGGTGTTTGACAATCTGGGTTTTTGAAATGGAAGAGCAAGTTTTTTCATTCTGTGCACAGCACAAAATAAAAGAACAATTTCCACTTGTTTGAGAATTGTAAATGAAGAAAACTCTATATTTATTCAAGTAACACCAGTTCTTTTTATTTCACAGTTCGGTGCGTTTAAAAATCAGCTTTSAAAGAACAGTTTAGGGAGAACCTGTTTTAAAAAAGCCATGAGATAAATTGCTTATCTTCTTTGCTTTTCAAACACTTTTTAAGAAGGATTGATGAAGAGCTGAAGTTTAGACATGTGATCTCGCRAAACGGAAATCAAAATCTTTCCAACTGGAAAAAAAGCTGAGTGGGGAAATTGGTCTTTTCCTGCAAATGTTTTTTACAATATTTGTGTGCATTCATGCAGGACATTGGATCCTCACCTGAGAAGAGCTGCTCAGTGGCCCACAGTTTGAAGCGGGTCGTACTGAGCAGCTTCCAGGTAGAAGAACTTTACTGCATGAATCTCTCACTGCCTTATTTCTCTAAATACAAATTGTGAGCCAGTTTTTTCTGCAGCGGGAAGGTTTATTCACAAGTGGAAAACAGGAACAACAGTTACTGTTGGATGTCTCAGTAAACACTGTACGTTGTACACCTTCCATTATTGATCAATGAATCATGTAACCCTTAATGGTCTTGTGCAATTTTAGTTTGTCCTGATTATTTCTTTTTTTTTTTTATCTACCACACGCTGCATGAGTTAGTTCTGGTGAAATAGTAAGGGTAAACAAAGGAAAGGTGTTTATACAAATGTTCCATAAATTTGTCTTCACATCCCAACTCACTCCTGGTACGGAGCCCATGAGAGGACATGGGATTTTTTTTCTTTTTGCGTTCCCACGCAAAAGTATTGCGTTACCTCGCAATACCTTTTGCGTTCCCTTACAAAAGTGCTTTATCACTGTTGTGCCTGCCTGTTAACAAACTCACATGTTCAA
>NW_013953487.1:100613-102024 GCF_001266775.1 Austrofundulus limnaeus
GTTCATATACAAAATAAACTTTTGCATGGGAACGCGAAACAATATTGCGAGGGAACGCAAAAGTATTGCGAGGTAACGCAAAGGTATTGCGAGTTAATGCAAAAGTGTTACGAGGGAACGCAAAGGTATTGCGAGGGAACGCAAAAGTATTGCGAGGTAACGCAAAGGTATTGCGAGTTAATGCAAAAGTGTTACGAGGGAACGCAAAGGTATTGCGAGTTAACGCAAAAGTGTTACGAGGGAACGCAAAGGTATTGCGAGTTAACACAAAAGTATTACGAGGGAACGCAAAAGTATTGCGAGGTAACACAGAGGTATTGCGAGGTAACGCAAAGGTATTGCGAGTTAATGCAAAAGTGTTACGAGGGAACGCAAAGGTATTGCGAGTTAACGCAAAAGTGTTACGAGGGAACGCAAAGGTATTGCGAGTTAACACAAAAGTATTACGAGGGAACGCAAAAGTATTGCGAGGTAACACAGAGGTATTGCGAGGTAACGCAAAGGTATTGCGAGTTAATGCAAAAGTATTGTGAGGGAACGCAAAAGTATTGCGAGGGAACGCAAAGGTATTGCGAGGTAACGCAAAAGTATTGCGAGGGAACGCAAAGGTATTGTGAGTTAATGCAAAAGTGTCACGAGGGAACGCAAAGGTATTGCGAGTTAACGCAAAAGTATTATGAGGGAATGCAAAAGTATTGTGAAGGAACACAAAAGAAAAAATCCCCCCATGTCCCCTCGCGGGTTCTCTACTCCTGGTAGGTTCATGGGAGTTCACTCAAAATGTCAACATGTGTTTTGTGGACTTGGAGAAGGTGTTCAACCGTGTCCTAGTCCTATGGGGGGTACTCCAGCAGTATGGGGTACCAGGCCCTTTGATATGGGCTGTTAGGTCCCTGTATGACMGGTGCCAGAGCTTGGTCCACATTGCCGGTAGTAAGTCGGACTCGTTTCCGGAGAGAGTTGGACTCCACCAAGTTGTCCTTTGTCATTGATTCTGTTCATAACTTTTATGGACAGAATTTCTAGGAGCAGCCAAGGTGTTGAGGGGATCCTTTTTGGTGACCTTAAGATCACATCTCTGCTTTTTGTGGATGATGTGGTCCTATTGGCTTCATCAGATCCTAATCTCCAGCTCTCACTGGAGTGGTTCACAGCCAAGTGTGAAGCAGCCGGGATGAGGATTAGTGCTTCCAAATCCCAGACCATGGTCTTGAGCTGGAAAAGGATGGGGTGCCTTCTCCGGGTCGGGGAGGAGGTCGTGCTCCAAGTGGAGGAGTTTAAGTATCTCAGGGTCTTGTTCATGAATGAGGGAAGAATGGAGCAGGAGATCAACAGGTGGATTGGTGCTGAGTCTGCAGTGATGTGGGTGTTGTACCGCAGAGATGGGGACTCGTGACTCGGACTACTTGAG
>NW_013953487.1:102481-104777 GCF_001266775.1 Austrofundulus limnaeus
GACCTGACCCCAGAAAAGAGGAAGAAGATGGATGGATGGATGGATGGATGGATGGATGGATGGATGGATGGATGGATGGATGGATCACAACTGATTCATGTTGTGACAAATGAATGAGTAAGCATGCACATTGTTATTGCTTCTGGCAGTATTAGAAGAAGACTGAACAAACATGGCTGCTTTGATATAATTGTTGAAGACTTCTAGCCTCTTAAACCAAAGCAAACCCCAGTACATCTGGAGTTATAAAGACCAAAGCAGAACTGTCAGGTCATAATGAACATTTGATAAAAACTAAATGCAGTTTCATAGAGTAAACCCCTCAACTAGGGGTGCACTGATTGCAGTTTCACTTTTTAAAGATTGGTGATCTGAGATCTGAGATCGGCCTCAGATCTCAGATCACCAATCTTTAAAAAGCCTGATCTTCCAATTTCAATTTTGGCCAATACTGATTTTTTTATAGAAAACATCTTCAATGTTCAAATCTCATTTTATTTAAAACATATTGAATAATACCCTTGAAATAATGCCAACTTATTTTAAATGGACATTAGTGCTCACAGCCTCAACCAAACATTTGAGCAAGGTGGAAGAGGGCTGATGATTTGAGCTTCCTTTGCAACCATTAGATATTTGAATATGGGGATGTTGCAGTTGCTGAGTCAGCTACAAACTCCTCTGTTTCTGTTAGAAAAGGCTTGTCTCACCAGGGTTTTGTCAGAAAATAGATTAGGACAGACTGACTGAGTGGATGGTGGAATCTCAGCTGAGTAGATTTGTTTCCACATTTACTGAAGGAGAATTTGTTGGAGCCGATGTGGCCTTGATGGCATTTTCTGGTTTTCCTCACCCTCTGATTTATGGCGGTGTTTCAGGTGGTCAAACAAGATTATCGGGTTAGCTTATCTGCGCTGTCTTTCACTATCGAGCACTCATGGGAGCCCAGTGGTGGGAGCACACAAAAGTACATCATCAATACGCAAATACTGATCGATGACAGTTTATCTGACAGTACGATTTTGCCCAACCCTAGATGACAGTCTGCCAACAATTACCAGCCTGCTGTGGACAAAACCCAATAAACACCAGTGAACAAAGTGGCAAAGATCCCACTGATGTGAGGACAGCTGTCCATTCTCCTGTGTTTTATGCTGCTTGGGGCTGAACATGCCTCTCCATGCTCTCCAACCTACAGAGCCAGGTCTTGGTGTCTTGCTCTCAAGGCTCAACAGGGATTTGATGACAAATCATGATGTAACTGAACTGGCTTTTTTACAAAAGTCCAACGAGAAGCCATCTGTCTGCTGAAGCTTTACTCAAATTGAGTCATTGTGTTTTGTGGCGCACAGCAGATTTACAGCAGGATGGCTGAAAGGGAAAAGAATAAAGGTGTCAGAGTTCCAACCTCAGTCTTTCTGAAATGCTGTGGTGGGACCTTCAGAGAGCTGTGTGCATAAATCAATGCTTCCAAACCTCAATGAGCTGATGCAACGACTTGAAGAAAAGGACAAATTTGTTTCTCAGTTAGTATTGCTTAAATCTTTGTACAGGTTATTATTTCATGAGCTTTCTCAAATATGTCTTTTGTAGTTTTGCTCAGTTCTTATTAAATGAATGACATGAGTTAATAGGTCATGCTTTGTGGTTCATAAGAGCCTGTGCTTACCTGATTTTAGAATTGAAAGACAGTGTATTCAGCTTTTACTCTGACTCCATCGTACATCCATCTACATCTACAAAACCTGTCAGGGAAAGGTGGACACGTTCTCACTGCTGCAACAATGAACTGCAGCAGCTGCTGTCTGCTTTTAAACTGAATCATCTGAGGCTGGATGTCCCTACTAGTTCAGCTCATGTCTTATTTTCCTTTGTTCTGACAATCTCTTTCTTCTGTCGCTCACTTGTCTTTCAGGTCACAATTACTTCATCACTTACTGCCTGCCACTATATTTGATTTGTAGTGTAGATGGTGAAAAATCAGCTGAAGGGATTCATCGCACAAGTCCGCTGTTATCTACGTTCAATGGAGCATATTTGTTGTATTGTCCCGGGTGTCCAGTTTATTTGTCTTTTATCATTGAAGGTGTTCCTTCTTAGATTAGGAACTGATTGATGGCATTGTTCGCTCCAGCATGTTCGGCCTCCCTGGACTGATGAAACCAGTGTGTCCGCACATCGCTCCGAGGCATTAAAGTTCAGATGCATGCGCTCTTTGGTCGGCTGGAGAAATCAGAACTACTTTCTGTTCTGGTCACAAAGCCACAGTGCCCTCACATAACCACATCCCTGACCC
>NW_013953487.1:107800-112440 GCF_001266775.1 Austrofundulus limnaeus
CAATTATAGTGTTATACAACATAAACAGTGCTTTATGATTGAACAGTTCTCTTACTTTGTAAAGGACTCAATAGATTTGGCTATTTTTGTTCTTAAACCATTTATATGATTTTTTCATGTTCATCAATAATGACACCTAAAAACTTCACTTCACTGACTCTACAGATCTGCTTTATTCAATCAATTTATGTAATTTCTCCATCCTGAATTTATTTATATTCTTCTAGATCCTTCAGTTCTCTTAATATTTTAGCCTGTAATCCTTCTTTAGATCCAATCCATATATTTTTGTTTTGTGTTCAATTTGTTTCAATCCTTTTCTGTTTCTTCACCAACCTTGCCTCATGGACAATGTTTCCATTTTATTTACTTTTTGTTAGATGTTCATTCACATTAACATTTGTTCCTTTCATTTCTGTTCATTTCTAGCTTTTCTACTGATGAACCCAACAACAATTGATGGTTCCTCTTTCCCCGATCTGGTAGGCAAGGTGTGACAGGTCGAAATGTCCTCAGGTTTGGTTTCAACGTCTCCTTGTTTCAAAAAAAAAGTCAGTCTGTTGCTCCAAAGTGAGCAGTTCCTCTTGAGGAGCATCCTCTTTGTTTCCATTTGCTACAACTCGAGCATAAGATCGATGTTTTACTTCTAGTCCAGTAATTAATAAACCATTTCTGTGAGTATTGTTCCAGATCGTCCACAGACGTAACGGGACTGAAGATTTCTGTCATGTCCAAATGTAAATAATATTTTACCACCTACTGTAAAATGCTGCCTCTGTGTCAATCTTAGTTTCTGTTTTCCTCGTAATATTAGCATTCAACGTATTTTCATCCAATTCTCTGAGAATTTGCTCATCTTCATTTTCGTCAAGATGATCGTCATCTTCCTGCACAGCTGGAGAACTCACTGAAAACACTCATCCTAAAAACGTTGACTTGTCTCAGAAGTTGCGCAACAAAATGAAAGTCAGATTTTCTGACATGAAGCAACCCGTCAAAAATAAAAGCCTTTACACAAGCCTTAAGCCTTAGTAGTGACTTATTATTACCTCCACAAAGGGTGAGGTAATGTTTTCGGTCGTGTCCGTCTGTCTGTGGACAACATTACTCAAAAACTTGTGGACGGATTCATGACATTTTTACCACATGTGGGTACTGGTTCAAGGAACACACCATTAAATTTTGGTGATGTTCTGGATCACGATGCGGAAACAGGAATTTTTTTCTTTTAACACTCTGAGATCGGCAAAGCTGTGATGCTTTCACAGGGCGTGGGTTTCAAAGTGTCCAGCAGGTGGCACTGTAGTATTGTTGTGCCCCTTTGTAACTCTTACAGGATGGGGTAAACTGGTCTTGGTGGAGGTTTGCACTCAAAGTGCTTCTAGTTTAGTGATTTATTTCCTAGATAACACATTGTTAATTTACCTTACATTTACATTATGAAGTGCCAGTCAAAAGTTATCTAAAGAAGCCAACATACTGTCAGATTTTCTACATTCTTGATGACAGTGGAAAGAATGAATTCTTTTTAAGAGGAAAAACCCTCCAACAGAAGCAGGTTTAGAGTTTTCCTGTTCACTAAATGGTATTTTATATTGATGTTGTTCTTTGACTATTTTCTGCCTTTTCTAAACTAGAATTTGTTAACAGACAGAGATCAATGTGAATGATAAAGGCATCAGATAAGCCCACACTGTCAGTGAAAACAGTTGTGAAAAACCACAGAAGTGCACATCTCAGATGAAGATCTAAGTAACAGAATTAATTTCTGATCTTCAGAGCAGCGTTTAAAGCTTGTTGTCAGAGTCGGGAGTTTCCAGTGTTCACTTCTGTGACCGATTCAGGATATAAAGATCTGCTTGTAACAGGCTGTTGAACTGTCTGTGGTAGTTTTTAATCCTTTGATTCTTTTTTTCTTTTGTTCTCACTGTGAAGACTGTCTGTTTGATGGATTATCTCTATCTTGTTCTTTAGTTCCTCTTTCTGCCCCAGTCTGCATCTCACAAACTAATTGCCTATTCCACCTCGTGCACACGTGCTGTTTTATTTTTTTCTTTTACTTTTTTAGTTATCTCCTCCTCCTCTTTTAACCTGCATTTTTCAGGTCACATTACACTTTTTCTGTACATCAAGATGCATTCTGTCAGCTTAATCAAAAATATCTTTTACTGACAGGCCGGGAAAATGTAGCAGTTTGATCTGATTGTTCTGATCGGTGGCCTACATTTACTGCAGTGCGATTAGATACAAATCATTTTACTTTGTGCCTTTTTCATAGATTTCAGATGGAGTTCATTATTCACAAATTTGTAGTGTGAATGCCTTATAATCATAATAATATTTTTATATAAAATTTATTTAAAAATTTTCATCAATAANAGATGGAGTTCATTATTCACAAATTTGTAGTGTGAATGCCTTATAATCATAATAATATTTTTATATAAAATTTATTTAAAAATTTTCATCAATAAAAACGCCCAAAAATTTCACCTCAGTAACTCTGCTAATCTCAACACCACAAATTTGAAATGAAACATCAACCATTTTTTTTCTTTTACTAAATATCATATAGTTAGTTTTATCCAAATTAAGTGATAATTTATTAAACTCAAACCAATCATGTATCTTTACAAAATCTAATTGCAACAAAGCTAGCAGATGTTCTAAATATATTCTAATCAGACACATTAACCAAATCATTGACCTACAAAAGAAACAACTTGGGCCCTAACACAGAACCCTGTGGGACCCCACAAGTAATTGTCTGAAAAGTTGATTGCACATCATTAATTTGCACAAATTGTTTCCTATTTTCTAAACAACTCGATACCCATTTCAAAGCTGAGCCACTCAGACCATATCTGTTCAATTTATCAAGAAGAATGCTGTGATCAGTAGTGTCAAAAGCTTCCTTTAGGTCTACGTTAACAGTAAGAGTATTTTTTGATCCACAGCATTAGTCATATTTTCTATCAAGTCCATAACATCATCATTAACAACCTGAAAAAAAAGTCTAATTAGTAAAATAAATCTTAAATTAGCCGAAGTACCCTTAAGGAGTAAGATTTCCTTAAACTGCGCACAAATTACTTTTTTATTTTTAGAAATTCACAAATTCAGTTCTTGTGAGAAAATTAATTTGTTGTGGAAATAAAAATGGTGGAACCTTCATGAGGAATGAGAGACCAAACACATATTATTCAAAACCCATGAGAGAGAGCAAAGTATTGAATTTCAGAACAAACACAACACATTTTACACAACTTTAAACTTTAATGTAGAAAATAACTTTGTAAAGACTGTTTTTGTTTAGGACTAAACCCTTTTTTTTTTAAAATACAACAGTGGAGTTAAAACTGCCAAATGAGTCTTTTCCTCTCCAGTTCCTCGGTTTCTGGGGATTATTACATTCATTTTTGTTAAATTATAAAATTATTATTGGGTTCTCCATTAAAATGTTTAAAGTAGTTTAAACCAAATATGTTTTTTTTTAGAGAAGCTATCGAAAAAAAATGACAAAAAATAATTTTAGTGGAAACAACATAATTGAAAGGAAATAAAATTTAAAAAACTAGAGAACACACTCGCAAATTTTGAAAAAAATCTTGTTTTTGTTTTTGTCATTTTCATATTTTCTTGTTAAAATTTTAAAACCCCAGGGACGGTTCTAGGGGCGGGGCCACAGGGGCATTGACCCCTGCTGAAATCTGATTGGCCCCCTGAAATGCCCCTGTCCTGTCACTCATCTGTCCTTCTGAGATCAATGATGGTGGCTGCAGTTCCATGCCCAAACACCAGAGGTGCTAATGAGTCAAACAGTAAAGTCCAGAATGAATCAATATGTAGAAGTCTGTCTTCTCTTCTTTAAAAGACTTGAACAATTTCGCAAAAAATATCTTTCAACTGGCAAACAATGGCTTCATTTTCTCACGTGCTTTGAGAATATTTTATCCATGTACAGTAACATTAATAAGGAGAATTTAAGCTTTTTAAATAACATTACATTGGGTTACAATTGTTGGAACGTGTGACAGGTTAAATTTATAAACGTTACCAAAACCGAGGATATATGTGCAAGGATGTTGAACAAATACTTGGCCCTTCTAGGAATATTGTGGCCCCTTGATGGCCCCTTACTCAGAAAAATCCTAAATCCGCCACTGTAAGATCCAAAGGCTTTTCAACCATCAAACATACTGACGAAAAACTTGTCTCCTGTTCATCACATTCTGACTCATGTTAGTGTTCAGTTATTGTTTTTCCCTTCAGTTTATCTTTATTCCTGTTGCAGAGGGTTAAAGGTTGGGAGGAGACAGATGCAGGGAGAGGAAAATGAAGCAGGATGATGACTGCAAAATATGAAGTGCTCTGTGTTTATTTACCCAAGTGGTCTGACTGTTCATGTCCTGCTTTTAAGATACTCACTCCTACTGTTTTATCGTTCTAAAGAAATCAAAGGCAATTTTCTTTTCTCACACTGTTGAAGCTCTGGTTAGAATTTCTGTTCGACACTGTAAAAATATCCAAGTACAATAAATGTGGATTTTCATTTTTCTAGTTTTACACTGCAAAAACTGTCCACCTAACCAAGTTTTAAAACCTTATGTCAGCCAAAAAGTCTTTTTGATCTTGTTTTC
>NW_013953487.1:114867-116638 GCF_001266775.1 Austrofundulus limnaeus
TTGCTGTTCAACCAGCCTGTTTCAGAGTTCTCTCTTCATTGAGCAACAGCAGTACCACTTGAACCAGAAGACATGGTTTTTACACCTCAGTAGTCAACCAAATTCTAGATGACCACCACAGCTGATCAGATTAAGTTAATAAAAAGGCTCYAACTAAGTCAAGGCCCTGTCATATTAGACAATTTATGCTAACTTATGAACATTTTAAAGATGTGTACGTTGAAGATGGAATCAAAGAAATCAACAGGAAGCTTAGTAATTCTAAAAAAATGATCAAATATGTAACTTATTAGCAATTAAGACATAAAAATGTTTCATAAGCTGGTATAAGTTGTCTAGTGTGACAGGGTAACACATTCTCACTCCCGACTCGTCACATATTGACGCTTTTCCAAGGTTCCCTCTGCGTCTTATTTTGACGCGTCGGGTACACCCTTAGCGTCAGTTTTTGATACACCAGGCATTACTGGGTTCCCTCGAACTCTGGGTWTGACGCGTTGGGACGCAAAATATACGGATCTTTGAGTTGGGGTCCATGGTTAATATTAGGGATCAGGGTTCATGGTTAATTTTAGGTAGTGGGGTCAGGGATAGGATGTCTACGGTGAATATTAGGTAATTTTAGGCTTTGGAAATGTTTTTGTGCATTTTCTACACTTTCTGAAATTATGAAAATGGGTTCTGCCCCCTCTCATCAATAACTGATGCGCGGGGGGTACCCGACGTGTCAAAATCGGACGCAGAGGGAACCTTGGAAAAGCGTCAATATGTGACGACTTGGGAGTGAGAATGGGTTGGACAGGGCCTTCAAATTTGCAGATACTGAGTTAAAATTTGTTATACAGATACATTCTCAACAGTGGAGCAGGATCTCAGAATATGTTACAGAGTATAATTAAAGATGTTATTAAAGATGATGGTCAATCAGGCCTTTAGGTAGGATTTTTGGAGTTTGATGTTGACACTTTACACCCCACCCCTCTGCTTATCAACATTCTGCAAGCTTATGGAATTTACATACAGTAGGTGAAAAAAACTTACAACCAGATGGGACATTGTGAGAACAACTTATACCAGTTACTAAAACATTTCTACCCCATTGCTACCAACCTTCACTGTCCAAGCTAGTGAAATTTATCCTTTGTGTCTTCTTCTGGCTTCATAAAATAAATGCAGTCTGCCCCTCTCCTGCAAATCCGCAAAGGCTGCACACGCTGTCCGTCAACGGGACTCCTACTTTTTCTCTCCTGTTTGCAACCTTTCACAAGTTCTAATGTGTAGGCCTACTGCCACATGTTCTTTTGGAGAACACTACAACAACATAAGCACCAAGTATAAACACCTCCACTGCTGGCAAGGGTGCACACACTCCCAGTGTGAGTAACCAGAACATGACCATAAACGAACCTTTACAAAATTTCAGAGGTTCATGACCACATACGGGCAGRGATAGAGTGATTGTGTCACTTTTGGCGCACACACCCTTGCACCGTGTTTAACGCGTCAATTCTAAACCAGCAGTGGTGGGCAGCGCTAATCCAAAAATTAGCTCCGCAATTTCTAAAGCACTTATGTAAATATTTAGGTCTGCAACCTCGAAAGTGCTTATGTCATAGAAAAACTAGCAGAAGCTAATTTTAAAGCGCAAGTTCAATTTGACACTTACTAGCTGACAATAATATATGTACAACACTGCCAACTAGTGGTGTATGAATACTTGTACAGCGTAATTCTACAACCACTGATTGCTGGGGATGTGATTCCCTGAAAC
>NW_013953487.1:117280-118888 GCF_001266775.1 Austrofundulus limnaeus
ATTCATAACACCGTGACCCAAAGCAACAGTCAGCAGGATGTATACCTTCACAATAAGAGTGTTTATCTGGGAGTGGTGCTGCTGGATAGATCACATGTGTTGTGATTCATTGACAGTCATACCTTCTGCTGTTCAACATAATGATGACTGGTAGATTATTAGTTATTAGTGGTACTGCATTTTAATTTGAGAAAGCGCAAATTTGCGAACGAAATATAAATATTTTCTATAAGAATTAGTAAGACCGCTAAAGTGCAGATGAAATATTTAGGTCCCCAATTAGTKGATTTGTGCTTTAGCGGGCTGGTGCCCACCACTGTAAACCAGGCTATAGGAAGCTTACAAAACGTGCAGAGGGGGAAAAAAAATACAATTTACGTAGATTAAAAAATAAAAAAACTTTTGGTGGACCGAAGATTGGTAAGGCGTCGCCACCTTATAGAGGGTGTCKTACAACAGAACAGGGCATTACAAAGATGTCCCAACAATGTCCCAACGCCACTCTAGCTAAACGTCTGCCGGCAATATGCATTCCTTCATTTAAACTTAAGTTTTCCATTATTTTAATCAAAATATGAGCACCAGTCTGCATTTCAGTTTCAAAGACAAAAACATATATATATTTTCTCATGTCCTTACACATAATCCATACATACTGATTGGATGAGTGACCACATGGAGCTCAGTGAATCAGAATTCACAGATGTGATTATTCTCAGGTTGACAGGTTGACAAACAGTTCATTATCACTTCCACAGTTATGGATGTCATATCAGAACTCTGCTAGATTCATTTTGTGCTGCTAAATCAGACAAGAACAACATAAAGCAAGAAAATAATATAATTTATCGGGTTGGGGAGTATCTCTAATTACACTAATGGACAGACTGAAATGGATCTATCTTTATTTTTAGGTAGATGGACAGTAAAACCCTCTGAGGGGCTTCAGGCAGAAAAAACCCTCAGCTTCAGCCCCACTGCGCCTGGTGAAAACCATTCAACCTGATCTAAAATAAGATGTAGAAACAGACCCAAATGGCATACTAATTTTCAGATGGTACCTGACCTCTGCTTGCTAAGATAACTCCGTCCTTCGTAGATTGTTGTTTAATGAAGCCTATAACTCGACACATCGGAGCAAGCAACGCTGCATTTCGCACCAGTTGCCACATTAGCATTTCACAGCTTTTTGAAAAGGCCAGTCAAGATGTCAATGCCTATGATATATTTTTTTAATTTGCCAAGATTAATTTTCACTAATGTTCCTTATCTTATGTCTCTTGGAGTTAACGTGTTTGTTCTGAAGTCTTTTATTCTGGGTTTGACCAAGACTTTCATTTTGAACAATTATATACATAGTGTGTCAGCCAATGCACCAGTTTACCAGCAGTGTGTCAGTAATGCACCAGTTTACCAGCAGTGTGTCAGTAATGCACCAGTTTACCAGCAGTGTGTCAGTAATGCACCAGTTTACCAGCAGTAAACATTTATCTCATTGGCTTTATTAAAAAAATAATAGTTTCAGATGTGTGTTCATAATATTACATGTGACCCATCATATCGAAATGAGGATTAAGTCAAATCTGGTCAAAATGACCTAATTACATT
>NW_013953487.1:120077-120660 GCF_001266775.1 Austrofundulus limnaeus
TATAAGATTTATTCTTCTTCTGCTGCCTTTCATTTTATTTGATTTCATTTTGATTGTATGCTTTTTTGAACTTTGTTAATTTTTTATTACAAATGAAACAAATAAACTACTACTAACAGACAGAGGTGTACAAATATGTTCCAAAGAGCAGAACATAATGCATGCCTGAACTATATTAGTCTGACTTTTTGCAGTCCAAGCAGTCATTTACATTATTGATATTGCTCTTGTTCATGTTATGTAACATTTTCAACATATTGTGCAGCCTGAAATAACTATACGAAGCCTATAGGGGGTGCTGGTTTGCAATCACACACCAGTAACATGAAATAACACAGAACAGCTGAAGCTTGTGTGTTGAGTACAAAAAAACCTGCCCGTTCTCAGGTCAAAGGTTAGCTGTATGGTTATGACTAGTGTTGTAGTCAAGACCACCTAACCCGAGACCAAGTCAAGACCAAGACCACAGTGTATCAAGACCGAGACAAGACCAAGACCACAGTGTATCGAGACTGAGACAAGACCAAGATTTTTAGAGTTTGGACCAAGTCAAGACCAAGGGAGGGCGAGACCGAGACAAGAC
>NW_013953487.1:120731-122947 GCF_001266775.1 Austrofundulus limnaeus
ACCAAGGGAGGGCGAGACCGAGACAAGACTAAGACCACAGTGTATCGAGACCAAGTCAAGACCAAGACCACAGTATATCGAGACCAAGTCAAGACCAAGGGAGGGCGAGACCGAGACAAGACCAAGAACACAGTGTATTGAGACCGAGACTACAGTGTATCGAGACCAAGTCAAGATCAAGACCACAGTGTATCGAGACCAAGACAAGACCAAGACCACAGTGTATCAAGACTGAGACAAGACCAAGACTTTTAGAATTTGGACCAAGTCAAGACCAAGGGAGGGCGAGACCGAGACAAGACTAAGACCACAGTGTATCGAGACCAAGTCAAGACCAAGACCACAGTATATCGAGACCAAGTCAAGACCAAGGGAGGGCGAGACCGAGACAAGACCAAGAACACAGTGTATCTAGACCGAGACTACAGTGTATCGAGACAAAGTCAAGACCAAGACCACAGTGTATCGAGACCAAGTCAAGACCAAGACCACAGTGTATCGAGACCAAGTCAAGACCAAGACCACAGTGTATCGAGACTGAGACAAGACCAAGACCACAGTGTATCGAGACCGAGACAAGWCCAAGACTTTTAGAGTTTGGACCAAGTCAAGTCCAAGGGAGGGTGAGACCGAGACAAGACCAAGACCACAGTGTATCGAGACCGAGACCACAGTGTACCGAGACCAAGTCAAGACCAAGACCACAGNCGAGACCAAGTCAAGACCAAGACCACAGTGTATCAAGACTGAGACAAGACCAAGACCACAGTGTATCGAGACCGAGACAAGACCAAGACCACAGTGTATCGAGACCGAGACAAGACCAAGACCACAGTGTATCGAGACCGAGACAAGACCAAGACTTTTAGAGTTTGGACCAAGCCAAGACTAAGGGAGGGCGAGACCGAGACAGGACCAAGACCAGATAAAAAAGTGTCCTAAAAGATGGAGTATTGTGTACACATGTACAGTACAGTGGGGCAAAAAAGTATTTTATCTGTCATAGTTAGGGGTCTAACTGCGATGTCAATCACAGGCCTCTCTCATTGTTTTAGGTGGGAGAACTGACGAAATACTTAATCTCCCCACTGTAACTAACTTGTAGAGCTAATATTGACAACATGTTTGTGTGAGGGCAGAGGAAAGAGTTTAGCTACAGAGGAAGTTTAAYAGTGACGGTAAAAGTTTAAAGTTGTCCCATTGTCTCTGAAAGTGAAGCACTGCTGAAAGAACAAGTTACTGTACGCTTTCTCCTGGTTGTTGTTGTTGTTTTACAGTAATATTATTTATGAATAATGTAGCCACATTTTTTACTTAAAATTTTGAAGACATCTTTAACAGCTCCTAGAGAACCACTGCTCACTTTCCTGAAGTGTTGTGTGTGAGTGAAGACAGTGGGGATGGGTGACAGTCAGTAACAAAAATACACAAACAGCAACAAGTCAAGTTTGGATTTGAATCATTACGTACATTTTAAATCCAATGAAAGCAGGAATGTTAAATAAATTGAACAATAATCTGTATTTAGTTATTTTTCCACAGTTGTGGTCTTGACTGGTCTTGAAATAAAATTCCGAGTCCTCAATGTCCGAGACCGAGACAAGACCAAGACCATCAAAAAGTGGTCTTGAGACCGGTCTTAAGACCAAGACCGGTTTCAAGTACTACAACACTAGTTAATTCTCTATTTAATAAAAAGTAACGTTGTAACTGTCCTCACAAAAATACAAAGGTGGCATTTCAAAATCTAGTTTGATTCTTCAATCTGTTTTAAAAATATGTGGATGCAAAACTGAAAGAGTAAACTTCACACACATCATTTGGACAGCACAGACATGTTATTGAAGTCTATAGCAGCAAGTTAATGTTTATCTCTAAATTAAAACATTTCTTTTAAAAATGTTACAAGTAACAGTTTGTAGTAAGATCAAGTTTGATGATTCTGCATGACACYGAGAACACATCCCTTTCTGGTACAAAAAACTTTTTGTTTTATAGATTCTGATCAGAGTACAGGTATTTCTTCTTTTCTGCATCAATTTAATACAGTGATGGCAGAAAATCTCTTTTATTGTTTCTCTCTGTCTCTCTCTCTCCAGTTTAAAGGGGACCTATTATGCAACTTTTTAAAGGATTTTTTACTCAACTTTGGGTATGTACTTCTTTAAAAAAACAGTCCTAGGACCAAAACAATGCACCCAGGTGCATATTTACTG
>NW_013953487.1:123947-124987 GCF_001266775.1 Austrofundulus limnaeus
TTTTTCAGAATCACGTGCCTTTACATTTGATGTATTTGCTCATAAAATAAAAAGCAAAAYGAAACATGAATGCACAGTTGTGTATAAGTTAATGTAATAAGAACTGGAGCAGAATGACATCACACTTCATACTAAAATTTGATTTTCCAGCTTTATTTTTGTCTTTATCTGGGATCAATTTGTCAACCTTACACATAAAAACAAGCATGAAATCTGAAAGCACACTGATCACAATAACGAAGCTAATTTGATTTTAAAAAATAATGTAATGACATGAAAATATTAGTGTGTTTTTCATTTCTAATGAACAAAACCATGAAAGATTGAAAGAGCTGTGAAGCTGTCTGATTTGTGCAGCAATGTCCATGATTTGTTTTGCTTCTGGTTTAACTCTGTTTTTAATCCTTAAACCCATAAATCTCCTGTCAGCTGTCTTTTTACAAACATTTATTTGTTTGTTCAGTTTAAAGAAGCTCAAAATTCTGCAGAACAACAGCAAGTCAACAAACAGCAACACAAAGTGAACGGGAGGCAGGTGGTAGCAGAGAGGAGACTGAGCTGGTTGTAACCACTACTGGGGATGTTGGTGACATCCACCTTATTGATCCCAACATTTAACACCTACACACACACACACACACACACACATACACACACCTGCACTCACACACACCATGTTGAGACAGAACAGTTTGATCTCACAGCCACACTCACCACTCCAACATCTCTGTTCTTCCACTGGCTTCCCACTGTCTCATCTGGCTACAAATCTGAAACTAAACACGGCTTTTTTACACCATTCTTATGCAGTTTTTTACAAAAGAGCATTGTATTCACAAAAAAATAATAAAAAAAATAAAAACAGGACTCCTTATCTCTTAATTATGAAATCCAGATCTTGGAATTACGAGATAAGATGATATAATTACAAGAAAAGAAGTGAAAAGGAGTACTTCTTGTGGATCTAGAATGTTAAGAAGGTACCAGATGTAACAATAGGAACCACTGGACCTCATGCAAGAACATGTTCGTATTCTTAT
>NW_013953487.1:125987-127534 GCF_001266775.1 Austrofundulus limnaeus
CACAAATTCTCCTAAATCACTCGTACACACAACTTAAGAACAAATCTGTGTACCAACGGTTCTTGCATGAGGCCCATTGTTTTTAGTTTATGTTCTACCCAGACATGTCAGTGTGTGATACAGTTGTGAATAATTTAAATCACAATTTTAAATAATACATTATATGAATGCAAAATATGCAAAATACACAGTTTTGGGGCTTTTTCCTTCATTTCACCTTTAAGACACCTGTGCAATTTTGACATACTGATATTAATGCCAACCACATTAAGTCAACTCAGTATTTCGAGCGTCTCATACTGTACCTACAAACATGGACACAATTGTTGGTAATGTAAGAAAAACCCACAATGTTCACCAAAATATATTGAATCTGACAAAATTAATAATAAAAAGTCTATAAAAAGTGACCAATTGAAAGTCAGACATTGGTTTTCAGCCGTGCTTCAACAGATTTTTCAAAAAATAAAACTCATAAAACAGCMTGGACAGACATGATCGTCCCCCTGAAAATAAAGTCACACAGGGTCATGTTGTGTGTCTACTAATTAGCATCACAGGTGTCCTTTAGAAACTTTATTCCTTTAGAAAAAATGTCAAAGCTTTGTCTGTTTTTTGATAAGTCACTGTAAACAGGGTGTGCGTGTCTCATCCATTACAGAAGTAAATCAGTTTAGATTCTATTCAACTGGCAAATGTGCACAAATTGTTGCTGTTTGTAGGTCTTATGTTTCTTTATGACATATTTAATGTTCAGTTAAATTCTAAACATTTTTAATTCACAAAACATAACTTTGTTATCTGGAATTCTGTTTTACACATAACTTACATAAAACTTATAAACACCTTTCCAAAATTATTGACTGTTCTACTGAACCACAGTTATTTGTTTTATTAGTGACAGTGAAATAACAGACATCATTTATTATTTTATTTCTGTTGCTGTTTATGTTATTGTTCAGTCACTTTATAATTACACACTTAAAAGTATAAAAAGTTCAGAATTCAACTTTAAAACTTCACAGGTTTGGTAAAGTACGGAAAAACTAGATTACAGTTGTCAAATAAATCTGTGTATGTTCTTTGTTTTTTCTGCAAAATGAAAACAGACATGTTTTTGTTCTTATATGTATAAACTTACATGTAAAATCAAACTAATTAAAAATCCACAGTGTTTGAATTTTACTTTAAATCCAAAATAAAATATATGGTGGTTGTTTTAATTTACATCTTTAAAAAAATCATAAAAACACCAGAATATTTTTATCTCCTTTTTCAGCACATGTGTTTACGGAAGCGTATTGCTATCACGCAGGAAAAAAATATCCGAGCGCTATCACGTTATAACGTGATACGTATCTTGTTAAAAGGTGATACGTATCTCGTTAAAACGTGATAGTATCTCGTTAAAACGTGATAGTATCTCATTAAAACGTGATAGTATCTCGTTAAAACGTGATAGTATCTCGTTAAAATGTGATAGTATCTCGTTAAAACGTGATAGTATCTCGTTAAAACGTGATAGTATCTCGTTAAAACGTGATAGT
>NW_013953487.1:128349-129460 GCF_001266775.1 Austrofundulus limnaeus
GACCTAAATATTTGAGTTAGTGCTTTAGAATTAGGGGACCTAAATATTTGAGTTAGTGCTTTAGAATTAGTGCTGCCCATCACTGATGCTGACCTATCTTTGCACGTTACTGAAGATGTTTATTCTCGATTCAGTGATAGTGAAAATGTAATTTCATGTTTGTTAAAATGTTACTGCAGTACTTTTCCTCTCAGTCAGTAGAAAATATAATTGGTCGTACTGCCTGGTGGAACAGAACATGTTACCAGGACTGAAGGCCACGTAGTGGATGGTCCCGGTGTGGCAGTGGACCTGCTGAAGGGCCCGGTAGCTCCTGGTGTCCCAGATGGCCACGGTCCCGTCTTTGGAGCCTGAGACCAGGAGAGTCCCAGCTGGGTTCATGTCCAACGTGTTCACCTGGACATAAAGAAGTCTTTTTACATCCAAACTTGGTGTGAGAGAACCTGGGGTTCAAATCACAACAGAGACATAAAAGTGCAACAAAATACTACAGCCAAGAAAACACCTGAAATGATTGTGATCAGTTCAGTTTCTAAAGAGTTCATCACTTTGAGTTCTACCTCAGCCGGCACAGGTCTTAGATTAGGTTCAGGGTTCGAAGCTGAAGCCCTGATCCTTCCACACCAAAGTTGTGGGACTTCACCAGTTAGCCCACATGGCTACTGCCAGGCCTTCATACACAGTAAATTTAAATTAAATGTATTCTCTCTAAAAGCTCTAAAGTAAATCTGTTGAAACGTTTTCTCTTTGGTACAACCGTCACACAGCTTAGCTTCTGTACATTCCAATAATACTACAGTACATACATTTTATTATGATTATTATAATAGCCCTGAGTAAGTACATTATAGACCATGCATACTACATGGTACACAGTAGTTTTCCCTGAATGCTAAAAGCCACCATCGCTACAGTAAATCACAAGGTCGTGACCAAATGTTGGTGTAAGAAAATAATACACTGAAAAATCGTGATATTTTGTTTCCTGATACTGTATCGATTTTTAATTAAGGTTTATGATGTTTTTCAGTGTTCTTCTGATTGCATACAAATAAATGAATCAGATTTTATACAGTTTTATAAAATAAGAATCTTTTGCAGAAAAAAATGG
>NW_013953487.1:130460-130837 GCF_001266775.1 Austrofundulus limnaeus
CATGGATGGATGGATGATGGATGGATGATGGATGGATGAACAGACAGGTGTTTTCAGCAGTCTGAACACATGGATGGATGGATGATGGATGAATGATGGATGGATGAACAGACAGGTGTTTTCAGCAGTCTGAACACATGGATGGATGGATGGATGATGGGTGGATGATGGATGGATGATGGATGGATGAACAGACAAGTGTTTTCAGCAGTCTGAACACATGGATGGATGGATGATGGATGGATGAACAAGCAGGTGTTTTCAGCAGTCTGAACACATGGATGGATGATGGATGGATGATGGATGGATGAACAGACAGGTGTTTTCAGCAGTCTGAACACATGGATGGATGGATGATGGATGGATGATGGATGGAT
>NW_013953488.1:0-3097 GCF_001266775.1 Austrofundulus limnaeus
ACCTGAGACCCTCTGTCCTGCCTGAGAAACTCTGTCCTACCTGAGACACTCTGTCCTACCTGAGACACCCTGTCCTACCTGAGACACTGTCCTACCTGAGAACCTCTGTCCTACCTGAGACACTCTGTCCTACCTGAGACCATCTGTCCTGCCTGAGAAACTCTGTCCTACCTGAGACACCCTGTCTTACCTGAGACACTCTGTCCTACCTGAGACCCTCTGTCCTACCTGAGACCCTCTGTCCTGCCTGAGAAACTCTGTCCTACCTGAGACACACTGTCCTACCTGAGACACACTGTCCTACCTGAGACACTCTGTCCTACCTGAGACCCTCTGTCCTGCCTGAGAAACTCTGTCCTACCTGAGACCCTCTGTCTTACCTGAGACACTCTGTCCTACCTGAGACACCCTGTCCTACCTGAGACACACTGTCCTACCTGAGACACCCTGTCCTACCTGAGACACACTGTCCTACCTGAGACACACTGTCCTACCTGAGACCCTCTGTCCTACCTGAGACACCCTGTCCTACCTGAGAAACACTGTCCTACCTGAGACACTCTGTCCTACCTGAGACACCCTGCCCTACCTGAGACACCCTGTCCTACCTGAGAAACACTGTCCTACCTGAGACACTCTGTCCTACCTGAGTAGGTTTAGTAGTTTTAGAGTTTGATTTTTGTTTTTATGATTTTGGATTATTTCGGGTGGAATAAAGTTCACCTGAATGAAGTGGAAACAAAATTTTTCACATTTTAATGACATTTTCACATTTATTCAGTTTTTTTGTCTTCATTTATCATTTGCTATTTAGACTTGTCCAATCACTTTGCTAGAAGTAAATGCCTTCAGCATTTCTTCAACTTGCCTTGTCCTAATTTGCATTACTTAAGGTTCATTTATTGACAACTAGTTGTTATTCAATTAACACTTTATCCAAGATAAGATTCTGATGGAACATACGTGGCTAATGCTACCAAATTTGCGGGGGGCCGAACTTGTGTTTGCGATACTTTTTAAATTTTGGACACTTAAGTTCTTTAAATTTTGACATGTTTGACTTCTTAACTCTATTTGCACTGTTTTACATTGCACTTGTTCCTTTTTCCATTGGTGTTGATTCAGTTATGGTTACTTATAGATATACAAATTGTTTCTTCAATATATTTTTATTGATTAATGGATAATCCAGAGGCGGGACTGTAATGGAAGAATATCTTATGACTCCCTAACTGCATATTATCTTGACCTGTCCTGTTCTGTATCTCTTGATAACTGCCACAGTGTAATAATCTGTTCTCCTAACATGCTGTACGCCTGCAACCTTGTCCACATCTCATGGACTACATTACTTGTAACTATCTCATTGGTTCATGAATATCTCTGACGCTCTTATTTTGTTAGCAGGATGTTCATTTATTGTCTGCTTCCTGTTTCTGGGTCAGCGTGAGCTTGACAGATGCTTCAATCACGTCTGTTCAGTTCTGCTCATTTCCTTGCATATGCATCTTACTATTAAATAATCGGAGACCGAGACCACACAGTTTCCACTTTGTTTATTTCCCGCAGCTCTGCCCTGGTGGAAACTATGGCTGATTGTCAAACTGTATTCTTAGTGAGTTTAAAGGACTGGTACACTACATGGTTGAATGAAGGTGAACATGATCAGTTAATATGGTTTGATGATTATTGCATCACAAAAGAAACATTTGCTGTTCAGTTTATGTGTGCAGACAGTTAAACGGAGCACACGTCATGTACCAAATGCTTGTCTAAAGTTCAAGAATAAATTATTTTAAATCAAATTTTGCTATAGTGTCATGGATCACAACATTAGTACACAAACCAGATGTAGCAAAAATGTTTTAGGTATTTGAACACAGGTAGGCCAAATGCATCAATTCAGCTGGTGAATGAAAGAACCACTCATCAATATAATCTGATCTGATTGTAGCTTAAAACCCTAGTTAGGCTTTTTTATTTAAAAGAATACCCCCTTTTTGCTTTTTTTCTTTTTGCTTATGCACCTCATGCGTGCACTGGCATGGATAGAGGCCCACTGACATCAAGAGTGTACAGGGCCCAGAATTTGGTGCTACACCCATGTCTGCACTTCAGAGAAACGGAAGGAAGCGGGTGAGGGGGAAGGTGTCGCAGGCTCGCAGCAGCTTCTGCAGTATGAGAGCGAGATGAGAAGCAGGAGCGGGGAGGGGGCGGAAGGGAGGAAGTAGGCGCAGCATTGCCTATTTTTTTTCCTGGAAAAAGGTAGACATAGCAGTTGCTGCCGGGAAATGAAGATGCACACAAAGGAAAAAAGATGTGTGAATATTGGTGGGGAGTGTCCCTGTCCAGCCAAAGTTAGTGGGGACGTGTCCACAGCAGTCTTTCACAAAGTTACGCCCTTGCATAGGGCAGTATATTCTGATGCCCTGCGATACTATCATATACAATCCGTGTATGGTTCGTTCTTCGATTTTTTCGTTTCAAAATAAAATTACAAAAACAAAACAACCATGTAATTTTTTTTCTGGTTTTAAAACAAAATTAGAAATATGGCAATTGCAAAAATAAAAAGGGGTATGTTTTTTTTACTGCAATGGTTAAAGCAAAGACAAGCTTTTACATTGAACTGCTGTTTATCCCAAAATCTAAAATTCAACTATGACTTTATTCTTTATGTATTATAGGTAGGTGAAGGTATTAGGTATGACATAAATGTACATTGTTTATAATTATGCCTCCCATTTTCTCATCATTTTATTGTTTTGGCCTGCAAGAGGACATCTGCTGGTCCATTACTGTAATACACCACGTTTACACAATGCCTACAGAAAGCTAACGTCAGCTAGCTAGTATTTACAAGTGTCGCTCATTTGTCACAGTATAATTTCCATAAACTCTGATACTTAAGTTCGATAATAAATGCAGAAAATGGTTCAAGTGCAGCCATTGCCTATTATTTAAGACTGGTTTGTTTTTATGCAATCTTTTATCCACTGTAAACTATCCTTCTTTGGGGACTTACTTCATTTCCAGAGTTGCTACATATTAAAAGAACCAAATTTTATTTTTATTTAGATGGCTAAAGCAAAAATCA
>NW_013953488.1:7395-15928 GCF_001266775.1 Austrofundulus limnaeus
CATACAGTTTGGATTATGTATTTATAATTTTACTTATGAGTCAAAAAAATCAGGTACATGTTGAAAATGAAACAGCATTTCTATTAATCCATTTTAATTAGGATTATGGAACACAATCGCTTCCATACCTGAAGACTTGTCGAATGTTAAAAAACTCTTCGGCTAACACATGAATGAAAAAATGACGGTAATCTTCAGTTCTGGACAATCTTTATTAGCGAGAGAGATAGGACAGGTCCTCACAGCGAGATGGAAAGTTGGACTCTGAACAAAGGGCGCACTCACGCTCGGACGCGCGTTCACATTTCTTAAAGGCACAGTACATGAAATTCACTACATAATCTTCTAGAATCAGGTTCACAAAGCACTGTGTAATATAACCATGATGTTTATGTTCCTTTCAAAGAAAAAAAGTGGTATATAAATATGGCAACTGTTTGTTAGGACAGTTTCAGTTTTTTCATTATGGATTATCTAAATGTTATTCACTGTTTGGAATTGATTTTGGGCAAGATCATTAATGGTTTCAGGTATGACTGAGCAGAGAGATTAAAAGGGGAGCGTGTCCACCCCTTGAGAGACATTCACTCCATCAGATCTGTGCAGCGGGAGTTTTGTTTTCTTTTTGAAGGATGTTTAAACAAATGTTATGAAAAAACAAGAGAAAGTGACTATAGTTTTACCCCAGCGCCACAGATCACAGAATCAGAAACTGTCGGGATCCAGGAAAACGCCGACACAAGTGAAAGGACGTCACCGAGAGGAAGAACAGAGCCCTGGGTGAGATCAAAGCTTTTTCATTTTTGACTGTTTTTGTGTGGTACCACTATTTTTTCGTCTTTTTGAGGGGGATTTTTGACTTTTTGGACTTTATTTTTTGGACTGAGATTTAATGCCAACAAATGGGAAGTGTTTTCAGGACGATTCAATTTTGAGTACATGGAACTCTATTAAGGACTTCAGCCTGATCAAAAGTAATTGGACTTTAGGAGCCTGCTTTTGATGTAAACTGAAAAAAAAAAAAAAGTTTAAGCTGTTATTAGTTGGAAATATTTCAAGTGTGTAAACATTTATTTTTAATTTATTTTTTGTGCATGGTTGAATAAACTTTTGGTTGATAACTTAAATGCTCCATAATATTAGCGGATTCCTTTAAAAAGTATTATTAATTGTTACCTGATGCCTGGGTCATGATTCCCTGATTATGTTGTAAAGTTCACTTTAAACCAAGCTGAATGTTACAACTGAGCAGCACAGGCCTCAGCGTACAAACTTCGCCTGAATCAAAACAAACACGGGAGCTCTGTTCTGAACAGACACTCTGCAAAACACTGACAACTTCTCTTCACTATAATAATGAATTCACCTTATACTGTACACCACTCACAAAATAGGGATATTTGGCTTTCAGGTGAATTTAATGGAAAATGTAAAAAGTTCACGCTACAGTGATATCATATCATGAAAGTAGGACATTTAAGTAAAAGAATGCACTGGTGATCTCAAACAATTTATTGAAACAAAAGTTAACAACAATTGTGGGTACACCACAACAAAAATTTCAACATCTCAATAACTCATCATGTGCCCTTGAGCATCAATTACAGCTTGACAACGACGTCTCATGCTGTTCATAAGTCGACTTATTGTCTGCTGGGGCATGGCATCCCACTCCTCTTGAAGGGCAGCCCTCAGGTCATTGAGGTTCTGGGGTGCAGAGTTTCAAGCCTCTACAAGGCGACTCAGCTGACCCCACAGGTTTTCAATGGGATTCAGGTCTGGAGAAGTGTAGGCCATTCCATTTGAGGTACACCAGTCTCCAACAGCCGTTCCCTGATTATGCGACCTTGATGAGCTGGAGCATTGTCATCCATGAAGATGAAATCAGGCTTGTGTTGTTCATGTAGGGGCACAATCACTGGATTAATAATGTTATTCAGGTGGTGTGGGCTTGTCACTGTACCATTCACAAAGTTTAGGGCAGTTCTGTACCGATTGGACACACCTGCCCACACTGTAACATCGCCACCACCAAAAGCTCGTCTGATGACAGCAGTGGCTGATGCATAGCACTTTCCTTGACATCTCCAACATCACTCGCGGCCTTCATTTCTGCTCAATGTGAATCGACTTTCATCAGAGAATTGCACTGAGGCCCACTGGTCCCGCATAAATGCTCCCTGCCCCATGCAAGATGATGACACCTGTGCCTGGTGGTGTGGTCAGGTACCCTTGCAGGTCATCTAGCACGCAGACCACGCTGATGTAACTGGTTTTGAATGGTCTGACGTGAGACTTGGGTGCCTCTTACCTCCCTTAACCATGCCTGGAGTTGAGTGGCATTAATCATCCGGTTTCTCAGGGTATTGTTCAAAATGTAGCGGTGATCAGCAAGGGATGTTGCCAAAGGACGTCCACTTCTACAGCTCTCTGTGACTCTTCCAGTCTCTCGGTATCTGTTGCAACCCAGAGATGACACTCTGTGACACCCTAAGCTCAGTGGCCATGTCCGTCTGACTTACTAACTAGTGTGAACAAGATACTAACTGGTGGGAAAGAGATACTAACTGATGGGAACGACTTACTAACTGGTAGGAATGAGATTCTAACTGGTGAACAGGACTTACTAACTGGTGCGCATGACTGGTGGGAATGACTTACTAACTAGTGGGAACGACTTACTAACTGATGCACACGACTTACTAACTGGTGGGAACAACTTACTGACTGGTGGGAACAACTTACTAACTGGTGTGAACGAGATATAACTTGTGGTAACGACTTACTGACTGGTGGGAACGAGATACTAACTGGTGGGAACGAGATACTAACTGGTGGGAACGACTTACTGACTGGTGTGAATGAGATACTAACTAGTGGGAACGAGATACTAACTGGTAGGAATGAGATAATAACTGGTGGGAACAACTTACTAACTGTGGGAACGACTTACTAACCGGTGCGCATGACTTACTAACTGGTGGGAATGAGATATTAACTGGTGGGAATGAGATACTAACTGGTAGGAATGAGATACTAACTGGTGGGAATGACTTACTAACTGTTGCACACGACTTACTAACTGGTGTGAACAGGATACTAACTGGTGGGAACAACTTACTAACTGGTAGGAACGAGATTCCAACTAGTGGGAAAGACTTTCTAAATGGTGCGCACGACTTACTAAGTGGTGTGAATGGGATACTAACTGGTGGGAACAACTTACTAAATGGTAGGAACAAGATACTAACTGGTGGGAACGACTTACTAACTGGTAGGAATGAGATTCCAACTAGTGGGAAAGACTTTCTAAATGGTGCGCACGACTTACTGACTAGTGCACAAAAGACACTAACTGGTGGGAACAACTTACTAAATGGTAGGAACGAGATACTAACTGGTGGGAACGACTTACTAACTGGTAGTAATGAGATTCCAACTAGTGGGAAAGTTTCTAAATGGTGTGCACGACTTACTAACTAGTGCACAAAAGACACTAACTGGTGGGAATGACTCACTAACTGGTGGGACTGACTTACCAACTGGTGCGCACGAGATACTAGCTGGTGTGCACGAATTACTAACTGGTGGGAATGAGATAATAACTGGTGGGAACGACTTACTAACTGGTGCGTACGAGATACTAACTTGTGCGTACAACTTACTAAGTGGTGCGCACGACTTACTAACTGGTATGCACGACTTACTAACTGGTGCGCACGACTTACTAACTGGTGTGAACGAGATACTAACTGGTGGGAAGGAGATACTAACTTTTGCATGCAACTTACTAAATAGTGTGCAGGACTTACTAACTGGTGGGAACGACTTACTAACTGGTGTGTACGACTTACTAACTGGTGCGTACGACTTACTAACTGGTGCGCACGACTTACTAACTGGTGTGCACGACTTACTAACTGGTGGGAACGACTTACTAACTGGTGGGAACGACTTACTCACTGTTGCACACGATTTACTAACTGGTGTGAATGAGATACTAACTGGTGGGAACGACTTACTAACTGGTGGGAACGACTTACTAACTGTTGCACATGACTTACTAACTGGTGTGAATGGGATACTAACTGGTGGGAACAACTTACTAAATGGTAGGAACAATATATCAACTGGTGGGAATGACTTACCAACTGGTAGGAATGAGATTCCAACTAATGGGAAAGACTTTCTAAATGGTGCGCACGATTTACTAACTGGTGCACAAAAGACACTAACTGGTGGGAAAAACTTACTAAATGGTAGGAACGAGATACTAACTAGTGGGAAAGACTTTCTAAATGGTGCGCACGACTTACTAACTAGTGCACAAAAGACACTAACTGGTGGGAATGACTCACAACTGGTGGGACTGACTTACCAACTGGTGCGCACGAGATACTAGCTGGTGCGCACGACTTACTAACTGGTGGAAATGAGATACTAACTGGTGGGAACAACTTACTAACTGGTGCGTACGAGATGCTAACTTGTGCGCACAACTTACTAACTGGTGTGTACGAGATACTAACTTGTGCGTACAACTTACTAAGTGGTGCGCACGACTTACTAACTGGTATGCACGATTTACTAACTGATGCGCACGACTTACTAACTGGTGGGAACGACTTATTAACTGGTAGGAATGAGATACTAACTGGTGGGAACTACTTACTACCTTGTAGGAATAAGATTCTAACTGGTGGGAACAACTCATTAACTGGTGGGAATGAGATAATAACTGGTAGGAGCAACTTTCTAACTGGTGCGCACAACTTACTAACTGGTGTGCACGACTTACTAACCGGTGTGCACGACTTACTAACTGGTGCGCACGACTTACTAACTGGTGTGAACAAAATACTAACTGGTGGGAATGACTTACTAACTGGTGGGAACGAGATACTAACTGGTGGGAATGACTTTCTAACTGGTGCGCACAACTTACTAACTGGTGCGCATTAGATGCCAACTTGTGCGAACGACTTACTATGTGTGTGCACGACTTACTAACTGGTGCGCACGAGATACTAACTTGTGCGTACAAATTACTAAGTGGTGCGCACAACTCACTAACTGGTGTGAACAAGATACTAACTGGTGGGTATTACTTATTAACTGGTGAGAATGAGATACTAAATTGTGCGCAGGAGATACTAACTGGTGTGGACGACTTACTAACTGGTGGGAATGACTTACTAACTGGTGGGAATGACTTACTAACTGGTAAGAACGAGATACTAACTGGTGGGAACGACTTACTAACTGGTGGGAACGACTTACTAACTGGTGGGTACGAGATACTAACTGGTGGGAACGACTTATTAACTGGTGGGAACGAGATACTAACTGGTGGGAACGACTTACTAACTGGTGGGAACGAGATACTAACTGGTGGGAACGACTTAATAACTGGTGGGAACGAGATGCTAACTGGTGGGAACGAGAGAGAATTTGTTTTCACCCAATGTCACTTTAGGGGCTCAGTAGTGTCTTTCACAACACATACTTCAAACATTAACAGACAAAGCAAGCTGTTCGAGTGTTACAGCAAATTTTGTAACTGATTAATTGGATTTTAGATGCAGTATTGGATTTTATAATTTCTGATCATTGTAGCCATAAGGCCATAACAGAATAAGAGTTGGCGTGTGTCTTGTCATGTGTTCTTTCTTTAACCTAAATAAAAATAAGATAAGATAAGATAAAACTTTATTGATCCCACAGTGGTGAAATTTGCACATTAGTGCAGCTTAATACAGGAGAGGCTGAGAAGAATAATGAAAGGTAAATAAAAGATAAACAAAAACAACCCCACAATAAACACGTAATATATAGTAATGTACATATACCAATGCACATATACACATATACATAAACACATATGCATGTTTATGTACATATACACACCGCAAAGTACAGTACAAAAATGAATGAGTTATGTACTGATGTCTGACATAAAAGGTAACACCTCCAGGGGTGTAACCAGGAAAAGATGTACATTATAAAGTCAAGTCATTATTGTAGTAAAAAGAAAAATAATTTAGAACTGCGAAGCAGTTATGACCGGGGTCCAAGCCAGTGTATGCATGTCCACCTTGGCCCATGTCGTCCTGAGCTTATTGTTGACGTATCATCACAGAGTTTTAACATGAGTTTACATAAGGTCTACATGAGACCCTAATATCTTAAATAGATTTAGGTCTCAGAAAAATGTCACTCCATATCCAAATGTCCTCTGTTGCCTTCTGTTCTGTCTTTTTACTGGGAGCTCCATTGTTAACTTTCATAAATCATTATTTAAGCTGTGCCTCCTCTGGACATGTCCAAATCATCTTAATCTGGCCATTCTAACATTACCGGTCTTAGTTGTTCATCTTTAATGTTTTATTATAATTCCTGGGACTCTTTCTGTACCTTTTTACCACACTTACAATTTTCTTGGACAGACTACTTGTAGCATGACTGTACTAGGTGCCTGTCTTTTATTAACTGTACATTTACATGAATAGTTGAACCTACGTATATGAGGTCCTATAACTTTGTGCCTTATTGCTTCTTGTAATCTCTCTGTTCCACCTGCCCACTCCCAGTCAGACATATGTAATCTGTCTTACAACAGCTGAATTTCATTTATCTTCTTTAACATCTCTGGAGCCCCTGCACACACTACTGCATCCTGGTTTCATGACCCATCTAAGTCACTCTAACCGGGAAAATACATTTTATCCAACTGCTTCAATTTTAGTAAAAAGGAGAGCACAAAAACATTACCTCAGTTTTTAAACTGCTCTGATCTGCCAAATAAAACTGGAGTTATGATAGTGTACAACATGATTTTAAATGACATTCTTTCTGATGTGCAATACAGTGGCAGGCAACACTGTATTTTGGTGTAAAAACTGAAATCCACCATCAGTCTCATCCTGTCCAGTCTTGTTAAGAAGTGAAAAATCTACAGGGGAAAAAATGAAGATGCCAAAACTGAATGTTTGGAGGTGATGGAGAAACAGAAAAAGCAGGAAAAAGTAATTAGATTTGCAACATTTAGTGTGTTGTACACATGTACATATCACGTACATATACTGTATATTTATGCATATATTCGTATCTGCATGAAATGGTTTGTGGTTATATACTTTCTTTTGTGAGAGCTCCTGTCCTGTCATTGAAGGGCCCTTGGAAATGTCCTTACTCCCTAAAGCCTGAAACATACTCGCTCCAACGACGACGGGTTGATGCACGGTCACATGGTTGTTCGGCATTCGTTTTCGCACAGATCTTTCATAGCTCCAGAGACACCCCGCGCCGAGCTCCTGGGAAACCCCTCCCGCTGCATGGACTTTCATGCAACTACAGCCGACAATGCAGATTAAAAAGTTAGACTCAACACTCACCCAACGTATTTATCCACATCTGTCCTGGTTAAAGCTCCACAGTTTTTATCAGTCAGATTCCTCCGTGCACAACATCTGTTTAATCTCCATTCATGAGTTTTTCATGGTTTGACTATCTTTATAAAACTCTGCTTCCTGGTAACAGTCGGCTCTGGGAGCGAGTCGTTTTCTTTTTAAATTTTATTTTACCGAGCGGAACCATCTGAGCGCTTTCAGCACAAGCAAACACACCTACAAACTTCAGACCAATGACACATTACCGTCGTCGCGGGAGGGGGGTAAAAGGTTCTGCCGGCGGTTTTTGCCAAAATGGGCGGCAGAGCCGACGCTCCGAACACTGGTGATGTAATTTTCTTCATGAAACTGCAACAACCCATGGCGACGTCGGCAGTTCAGAGGGAAAATGAAGAAAGCTTAAATCCCCTGTGTGTGTGTTTGTGTACTCTGTGTATATGTGTGAGTGTGTGTATATGTGTGGTTACTGAAGTTACTGTGAGGCAAATGTCTCAAAGACTGCCTGTGCCAAAAAATTATTAAAAATCACTAGATTGTTCTAAAAATCTGAAAATAATCCCCAATGACAAAATCTGGCTGTTGTAAATGTACATTTTTTTTTTGCAAAAACAGCAACACGCCTAAATAAAACTCTCAGAGCAACAGAGAGAAAAAAAGGAGAGACACGTCCATCTTGCCATACTTATGAGGACTTCACACACACAGTGCTCACAGCATCTCTGCCTCATTCTGCTGCTCCCATTTTTAACACCAGGCAAAAAATACATTTAAAACAGCTGACGTTAACATTAGATCACAGTTTGAAATGCTCCAGCATTTTAAAAAAGAAAAACAACACGGACACGCTGATTACAGTGCGAGGCAAAAGTGAAAGTAAAACATGGTGCTGAGCACCCGTTCGGTAAAGAAACTTAAACACAGCTGTTCTTTCTCCCCTCATATTGTGGAAGTAAATATATGCCATCAGAATTTGAATAAAAAATGCATCTGAATTCAATTTTTGAATAAAAAATGCATCTGAATTCAATTTTTGAATAAAAAATGCATCTGAATTCAATTTTTGAATGAAAAATGCATCTGAATTCAATTTTTAAAAATATTCAGTGTCATTATTTGTATATGTT
>NW_013953488.1:15948-17656 GCF_001266775.1 Austrofundulus limnaeus
TATGGTAATGTATTTCCGGCCAACTGGATTTCATAGTCCGCCATGTTTTTCCCCCGCTGTGTGGTTTTGTAGTTCATAGCGTCATGTCGAAAATGCAAGTTCAGAAGTCAAAATGTTCAGTTCTGGGGTGTGTAAACCCACATTATTATCTACATAGACTACCAGCATCACAGCTTCTTCAAAGTGCCTGGTTAAGTTTTATTTTTCAAGGAAATGAACCCACAACAGTGAAAGTGCTTGCAGACAACACAGGATGAATGTTACAACAACAAGGGTGAGTTATGAAYTGTAAATGTGTTTTAACTGTCTAATTTAGCTGTTTCTACCCTCTGTGTTGGGATATGATATGGAAGTAAATATATGCCATCAGAATTTGAATAAAAAATGCATCTGAATTCAATTTTTGAATAAAAATGCATCTGAATTCAATTTTTGAATAAAAAAATGCATCTGAATTCAATTTTTGAATAAAAAAATGCATCTGAATTCAATTTTTAAAAATATTCAGTGTCATTATTTGTATATGTTTGCAATTTTCATATGTTAAAAAAATTCACATTCCTATTTCAAAGATAAATTTTCAATGTATATTTTTTTCAGTGTTAAAAAAATTCAGCATATAAAAAAATTCAACTTTTAAAAATTCAAATGCAATATTTTCAGTGTCCTAAAAATTCACCTTGCTCAAATTCAGCGTCTAAAAATTCGCTGTACAAAAATGGCAAGGTTACTTCAGGTCACAGACATTAGCGATCGTTGTCAGATTTCAACACCCAGCCAATCACACGACGCAAGTGTCATTTTGAAGAAATACCAGCATCACAGAGGTCAGCGACCATGGAGACAAACGTAAACCCAACCCCAACGGTGAGTCTATGCTTTCATATTTCTGTAGTATATTTTATTTGATCTTAAAGCTTGATTTAAAACACGGGTTTGGGCCGTTGTTAATATTCCACCACGTAATGCTGGCATATTAGTTTTAGCTACTTCCTAGCCACCCCCCCCTCCCCACCTCCTCTCTTGACTGTTCCACACCCAGTGTGTTTTATTTAAAAAAGAAATACCACTTGCGCCAAATCTAGAATCTTTAAAGATAACTGATGGGGGGCGACTTTCCGGGTTTTCTATGTATGTTGTCTGAGGTGAGACTGAGACGGGCAGCCTTAGTAAAGTAATTTTCCGGGAGATGCTAGCGCTAATGTAGTAAGCTAACATGGCTCCTTGTATGCTTCAAGGAGGGGCTGTGAACTCYTCCGACATTAATTATAACCACAGCCTCATTCTGTTCATCTGCTGCAGAGGTCACTAATAGGCCGACCTCGGTCCGGATCCGGACCGAGTGGGGGTCTCATGCGGACCCGAACGCAATACATGATCAGTCCCTTTCATAAGTCAAATCCTCACAATTACCGCACAGACCAGTCCGGCTTTAAGCCCCCCCAGGTCATTYATAAGACCACAGGTGAAGGTGGGCAGGTCCCGCTCACGTAAACCTGTTCATAATGAACCACAGCGCTGATCCAACAGAGGAGTGGAGCAGCTGAGCTGAACCGGACCGTGATGTAGCTTTTTATTATGGACAGACGCCTGCTGCCTCGTATCAAACAAAACAACTGGATCAGCTCACTTTAGTGGCTCTGTGGTGGTTAAATATTTTAAAATAATTATACAAAGTTACTGTTTCGTGTCATTTTTAATATTCCCT
>NW_013953488.1:19368-22250 GCF_001266775.1 Austrofundulus limnaeus
ACACACACACACACACACACACACACACACACACACACACACACACACACACACACACACACACACAGCCCCTCCGCTGCTCGCCCTTCTGCGTTAGAGAGAGGGGGAAAAGAACGAAACTTCCACACGTTGCTGTTTCGTGTCATTTTTAATATTCCCTTGTTAATAAATCTGCTTGGTGATTAATCTTGTGGTCGCTCAAATTCTGTGCGCGGATCCGTTTCTGGTTTACCGGCGCAGCTTTCACAGTACGGTAGGTGATCAAAGTCAAAGGAAACCCACAGACCAGTTACCTGTGAGTTTCACTACACCACGTGATGCCGCCACGTCAAGATTGTCCAGTCTGTGTATGGAGTGGTATTTCCCTGTGCCAACCAAGGAGACAAACAAACTGCTCCTGTTACAGCAGCTCCTCAACCACGCTGTAATAAAAATATTAACCTATTTTTTCATCATTTGTCTTGAACTGAAGAGTTAAATGTGTTACTTAGCTTCAGTAAACAATGCCCTCGTGTACTTGAGAAATAAGCATTTTTATTCTGAACATTGATGCCACTAATAAAGTATAATATCTACAGGCTATCACCTGACTTAGTGTGCAAATAAAGCACCTGAAAAGGGGACTTAAAGAAACGGGTATCTGACCACTAATTACATCCAGACCTGATGTTGTGCCACTCCTCTTCCCTAGGGAAAGTGAAGTTGAAATCATGCCCCAGGTGAATGTACAAACAGTTTTAACTTTCTAAAGATGTATCTGAATATAAGCTTTTACTCTGAAACCTTGTCTGAATATTATTACTTTTACACTATTTCTACAATTACAGATGGTCCTGCAATCAATCATTTGGCCACAGGATAGTGACGACAGCGATGGTGACTTGGAAGCAGAAACTATGCAGGTGACAGGGTTTTTCCATCACTTTCTCGAAGAAGGTAAAATGTCTGCATAAACATTTGGRCAATGTTTATATGTTATTTTGAGAATGATTAAAGACGTGCTATGCATACCAGCATAATACACTATATTTATTTTCTTATAATCATGTCTTACAACACTGCACAGATAAAGCTGATAAAGCTTTTCAGGTTGATTAGTAAACATACCAAAAGGTATTAAAATGATTTTTGAAGGATATCAAAAGGACATTCATATGGATTAGTTTATTAGAAAAGACATTCGCATAAAGTCATATCTCAAAAGTCAGCTTTATGAATGATTCCATTCTACAGGAAACTCAGTGTGTGTGTGTGTATATATAAATATATATATATGATTTATACTTTTCATAGCATCTTCAGACAATCTGGACCAGCTCATGAGATTTTGGGTTGGCTGGGAGGTTCCATGCCAGGAACTGAAGCTTGAAGTCGTGCAGTCAACTGGACCAAACCACATGCCCACTTCATCCACCTGCAGTGAGCGTTTACACCTTCCAAGCCATCATTCTACCTACCAGCTCTGTATGCTGACATGATGGTGTGTCTTAAATCGTGAAGTGAAGTCACTTTATTATTAACTTAGTTTTTTTTTTTACAAATACTGTTCATCATTCACCGCAGTCAACATTAAGTTGTGTTCTTTGAAGTGACGACTAAATACCTGAAATGTTTGTCAAACATCCCTGTAAATCTTAAATGYTAGAGTAACTATGTTCAGTTTCTGAGTCAGCACTGTTTGTACAGGAAATATGAAACAGAAATTGTTTTTATGCAATATTTTATTGAATGTTCATCTATGCTTGAAGTATTAGAAAATAAATGACATAAGACAAACTTAACTTTCTGATTCTTATAATGCAAGAAAATTAAGGTCCTACACAAATGTTCCTACTAGGTTCCTTTTGAGTAAAGAAAAAACAATCAACTCACAAATTTAGAACATTTTAGTTCTTTAACATGTCTACTATGAAAGCACTTTAATTCACTTTTCCAAAGCACAAATTTTACCTTTGTGCTAATATGATCAGCACTTAGTTTTACATTTCATAAATGCTGAATTTTGAAACTGGACAAGTTTCACATCCAAGTTTTCGCATCCAAACTATTTGGGGGAACATCTACCTGACAAGATAAGGCATTTAAAAAAACAAGTTCTTGAGTGCAGATAAACTCTAGGAAATCCAGATGGAGAAGAACATGCTCCAAACAATCACGGCGTCTATCAAAAATACGATCCAGCAAAAGTTCCTTGAAAAGAGAAAAAAGAAAAATAATGTCAAAAACATTGTCAGTAAAATAAAAAAAGTATTTTGAAATCAGTAGGTCAGTATTGAGAAATCACAATAATATAAATTAAATGAAGATATTTAATCTAAAATAAGTTAGCAGATGTACATATATTTTCTTCACGAGTTAAAATCAAATGGAAAAACAAAGGAGATTGGACGGATCTGGACCGAGGTCGGCCTATTAGTGACCTCTGCAGCAGATGAACAGAATAAGGCTGTGGTTATAATTAATGTCGGAGGAGTTCACAGCCCCTCCTTGAAGCATGCAAGGCAGCCATGTTAGCTTTCTACATTAGCGCTAGCATCTCCCTGAAAATTACTTTACTAAGACTGCCCGTCTCAGTCTCACCTCAGACAACATACAAAGAAACCCCGGAAAGTGGTCCCCCCATCAGTTATCTTCAAAGATTCTAGACTTGGCGCAAGTGGTATTTCTTTTTAAATAAAACACACTGGGTGTGGAGCAGTCAAGAGAGGAGGGGGGGTGGCTAGGAGGTAGTGAAAACTAATATGCCAGCATTACGTGGTGTAATATTAACAACGGCCCAAACCCGTGTTTTAAATCAAGCTTTATGTAGTATATGTAGTGGATCTATTTGCTTTAGCGGAGCCACTCCCCTTTTTGGTGAGTTGCCTTCTATGTTATTCGCC
>NW_013953488.1:23139-24429 GCF_001266775.1 Austrofundulus limnaeus
TCTTTGCAGTAACTGGACAGAATAAATTAAAGTTTTCTACACTTCTACACACTATAATTGCACAAAAAATAGTTTATAAATGCAAAAAAGTGCATTTAGCATGATATGTCTCCTTTAATGATCGAGCTAAGTATTCAGGAGTTACAGATGAAAATGTTTCACGTATCACACTAGCGCCATCTATTGGTGGACTCAAGCAGTTTTTTAGGATTATATAGAAGATAGTATGCTTTATTTTTGCTGTGAAAAATTTCTCAAAATCTCTGTTGGTTTAGGCTCCATAAATGATTTTATAAAAAAATTCATTTAGGAAAGTATAGGCCATGCCCACTTTATTTTTGCAAAATGATCTTGCTAATTTAGGTTAAAATCAAGGGTCTGTAGGTCCATGCAAAATTTTATGAATATCCGATATAAGCCATTTTTGCGTGAAATATTTTTGTGATTTATAGCACCCCCTATTCCTCAACAATAGTAAAATTTGGTCCACCAACTTAGACCTGACTCTTGTACTACATGTATGATTTTCATCTTATTTTGTACTACTATTTTGAAGATATAGCAAAATTTCTGTTTAGCTAGCTTGCCTAAGCTATTTGCCTGGGCATAACTCACACATTTTAAAATTGTTGTACTTGTCCTTCAAGACTTAGAATCACATACTAACTCAATAAAGGACGGTGAGTTTTGTGGTGATCGGACTTTAAATCTTAAAAAAAAAGGTGTTTTTGTAAATTTTGTGCTGTAGAAAAAACATTTAGGTGGAAATGGGCGTGGCCTATATCCTGTGACTCAGTTGTGTCCAGGGATTATGTTGCTATAAGCCAATTTTTTGTGTGACTTATGGTTTAGAAGCCAGCGGACCAAATGCAAAGACCTTGATTATGGCGCCCCCTATAGGTTGGCATGTCTGATTATTTTTCTCCTCCGTACACGTGTAGGGGTCACCTCGAGTGAAGAAACGGGAGTTACTGACTCAAAGCAGGTCTTGCACAGGCCTGAGAGAAAGGCASGAACGCTGGACTCTTATTTTAGGCCATGATGGGTCATTTCATGATTCAGAATGTTTACGCATTTGTTAATCATAATAACGACATGTCACAAAGAATATAGAATCACTTCTATTATTTTATCATGCCTAAAATAGACTAATGAATCACAGAAAATCATCACCATGTTTTTCATTTTCATTGTGTTTTTATAAATCACTGTTTTATTTTACTGAAACATCAGTAATATAATTTTGAGTTTTCTTAAGAAAATCTTACATTTATATGGACACAAGTTCAG
>NW_013953488.1:25541-28435 GCF_001266775.1 Austrofundulus limnaeus
ACCTTGGTAAAATTTACTCTTATAACTTTGTTATGAGAAGATGTAAGGTAGTTATTTGCATAAATAACTCATCCCTACACACGTAACCCTATTTAACTATCCTGGTAAAATCTTCTTCACAGCCCTTGTGGTTTGGGCTCCAGTATGAGTTTTACCGACGGAAGAAAAAAATAAAAATAAAAAAACGGAACAGATACAATAGGGTTCCATGCTCTGCTGGAAACATGAGCTGCGTTACCCTGCTTCCATGGGCTTGGACCCCTGACTAGAAAAAATAAAGTTTTAAGAAGAATCCAGTGGATTCCTGTTTTATTTGGACATACTGTTTTGAACAATGCATTATTTCTACAGTTATTTTCAAGGTTTAATCAAAATGGCTATTGTCATGGAAATTGTTATTTTACCTAGGCAGAAACACGAGACCCAAGAATAAAAGTACTCTGTGAAAATGGTCAACAGGTTTTATTGCACTTGCAAGACACACATCATGTCACACAGGCAGTGGTACAGAATGTGTGCCCTGAGGCAGTTTCAAATACGCATTACTGCAGCACGTTATCCAAACAGACAAACTGAGCCAAGGAGAGAATGATGTTTGATAAACAGCAACAAGAATGATTACTTCTAAAGCAAAATTATCCTGATCTTAAAACACTTTGTCCGAGAGAAAACAGAAGATAAAGAGTAAAATCATAAAACATAATAACATTTTTAAAGTAAGCAAAAGAGGTCACTGACACTTGGCCTGAGAAGAAATGTCGGACTTTAAAGGATTATTTATTTTTCCAAGACAGCTTTAACCCAACTTCCTCAGTTTAAAACTCTGACGCATCTGTCAATATGCCTTCCTTCTGGAAATTCTAGACCTTTATTTAGTGTATATTTTAAGGATTAAGGAACCAAAGTTATTTCAATTAAGTTATTACCTCGAATAACTGAGAAGAAACTGATTTTTGATGTTCTTGTTTCTGTTGTAGGGAACAGGAGAATGAAAGCAGAAAATAACAGCTCCAGCCTCTATGTTCCTGAGCCCAGAACCTTTAAAGGATGGATACCAAACTCCATTAGACAAACAGAGAATGAACTGAATGGCACCCAAGTTCCCAGTTTGACTCACTCCAATGCAGCTCTGCAGTTACTAAATGGCAGTGCCATTGGGTACCTTACAGGGCCCCTGAGCACCAAGATCATCCCCATATTTTATGTGATAGTGGTTACGGTTGGAATCCCGGCAAACATCGTAATCTTGCGCTTGCTCGTGACCAAAGTTCGAAAGGTTTACTCTGCCATCCTCTACAGCAGTCTGGCTGTCTCCGACCTTCTCCTCCTCCTCTCCCTCTCCTTCAAGGCTCACTACCATTTCAGTGGAAACCGCTGGGTACTCGGGGAGGCTGCCTGTAGGATAATCACAGCCTGCTTCTATGGTAATCTCTACTGCTCAGCCCTAACTCTGGCCTGCATTACTGTTAAGCGCTACTTGGCTGTGGTGCACCCCTTCATGTACAAAAGTTTCCCAAAGATGACGTGCACCGCCTGGATTATTGTGGCAGTCTGGGGAGTGTTTGGTGTGGCCATCATTCCTCACCTCCTGGTTCAGCAAAGCTTTTGGGTCAGTGATCTGAAGCGCACCACCTGCCACGATGTACTGCCTCTGGATTTCAACTCTCATAACTTCCTGCTTTACTACAACCTGGTTCTAACGGTTCTCTGTCTTTTGGTACCCCTGGTGATCACAGTTGTTTGCTTCATCCAAATCATAACAGAACTCAGCCGATCACATTTTGACTGGGCAATGTACATCAAGGCCAGTTCACTAATATTTGGCATCTTTGTGGTGTGTTTCCTCCCTGCTGGGGTCCTGCACTTCCTCCATTATATGTTGCTATCTGTAAGAGGAACAGAACATTTGTATGTGCACTTTAACTTGGCAGTGTGCTTGTGCTGTCTCCATGCCTGTCTGGACCCCTTTCTCTTTTTCATCATGTCTAGGTCAACAAGCCCCAAACTTTACTTCATAAGTTTTAAAGGCAAGTCTCTGAGTATATCTGTCTGAAAGAAACAGACATGTTAACAGAAACTCACTCTGTGTTTCATTTTTCTGACAGATGATGTGCAAAATATTGTTGGTGGCTAGAATCCATGCTGGGGTTTATGCCAGAGCCTTAAACTAAGATTATCTTGTGTAGAGAGGAGAGAGACTTCTAGATGTTTAGATTAAACCTCAATGATATGCACAATCTAACATGTAAAAACTTGTATGCTAGGTGAGCGCTAAAGTGTGTTGTAAATTAATCTATTTTAATAGGCCAAAATTGATCTCAATAATGGTGAAAATGACTAATGTATAGCAGTTTGTGTTACGTTTGCTTAACTCTGTAAATGTTGCTTTGCATTTTTGTTCTAACTTTTTTTTTTTACAAAATGAAAAAAATAAATAAAATAAAAACACTGTGAACAGACTGTGGGAAAATTTGCTTTTAGAAGTAAAATGTGCAGTGTAATCATAAACTTATGCAATCTTTGCTCATGAATTATTAAACCAAAAGCTAAAAGCAAATGCCATTATGAATGATGACAGTGAGGAGAGTCACATATCTGCAAGACCGTTTTGTGCAGTTGCAGGACCACCCACTCCAACCTGTCAAAAAATAAAAGACAGGGATCCATGTAGGGAAGATTTTGTAACCAGCTTAGGCAGATAAAAGCAACACCTCACCTCAAAGTGATAATAATTTTCATTGGCACCTTCAGAATTCTCTAATGATGTGGTCATGAGTGGACCACTGGAAATCCTGGGATGTAATTAAAATTAAAAACCAAACCATAATTTTAGTAATTTCTTATTTTGCCTATAAGTTATTTGCAGATGTGTATTAAGTACTTAAAAATAACTT
>NW_013953488.1:28445-34731 GCF_001266775.1 Austrofundulus limnaeus
GAGCACATCAAAGGGGTTCATACACAGTACTTAATCAATAGGAGGTGGTCACATCCTGTTGTTATCTTACCACTCGTAGATAATAAACAAAGGTTTTGGAGGTAAATGAATAAGTCATTGTTCTCTTGTAAACATGGGCAGAGTCAGGTGATGGGGCCACAGTCTTGAGGTAAACAAAGTTTGGATTTGATATTCCAATCCAAGTTATTGCTACAGTGGTCCAGACCTGTCGTATATTTTACCAGCAGTCAGTCTGCTGTTATCCAGACGGGTTTTCTTCACTAATAACTTTATATTTCATTAGTTTGAAGATATTTTGAGTTGAAAATAAATCACACTCCATAATTATGTTGACAGTAGGTTATTCTGTTTGAACTGGAATTAGATTTTAAATGTAATAATGTAGACTAATTGGGTAAATTGGCTATTAATGCTGTTGTATAACAGTACAATATTAATGTGATCTGACATGTTGTCAGATTATGTTTACATTTTTATATTCTATGACTGTAACGACCCACAGGAGACACAACATCAACAGCAGTTGTAATTTCATTCCTGAGCTTCAGCAGCTCCTTTAATTCCACAGCTGACACTGCTAAAAATGACAGATTTTCTTTTCTGGATCTCTGAGAGCAGGACTTTAATCTTCAAACTTGTAAAGTTCTTCTTTTTTACACTTTGCGATGTCATTCATGAACAAACACTTCCTTGTAGCTGAGGCAGGAAACGTAGACTTATATGGTGTTTTATGGTGTTAATTATGTTAATCTTATCTCCTCGTTCACAAGCAGCTGATACACATTCATCAGTTTACGCTGCTCACACTTTTCCTGAAGATAGAAGAGTTTGTTGAATCTGACGTGACATGTTGGTGTAGGGGTCACCTTGAGTCAAATTATCAAGGAACTGTCTTGGACTCTCAGTCCTCTGATGGGCCTTCGAATGGACAAAAACTCTGTTCCACTTAGAACTGTATTTAGGCCACCCCAGGTCACTTTCCTTCTAAATCAGATAAAAACAGAAGAATCTTCTCTTATCTGATTTATTGTTCTCTTAACTGAAAGTATTACGCATTTTGAAAATCAGAGAATGTTTATCAAAGTTACAGGAGAAGAGAGGACAAATGTATTTTCTCCCTCAGTATGATTTCAGCTATGTATGGTTTTTCTGTGGAAAAATTCTTATTTAACTAAAATAATCTTTATGGTTTAAGTTGATGAAATATCAATGTTTTACTTGTCTGAATCATATTTGCAAATGTTTTGAACCTGAAGCAATTTGTTTTTCTTTCAGTTATGTTTTAAATAAGTGCTCATCAGATAATTTAAATGGGTCATGAAATGTGTTGTTCTGAACCACACAAGCAGCAATAATATTTGTTTTAATTTCAGGAGGGGACAGCAAGTTCTGAAACTAACACTTTCCTTGATAATTTCTTTTTCTAATCTAACCTTCTGGAGGGCGGACCATAGATTCTCTAAGCTATTAGGAACTAACAGTTTCTGCCCGTCTAGCAGAACAGTAAGGTAACGGACCACCATCAGTCATTGTGACAGCTAGTTTCTCTCCGGGGAATCAAAAGCTGAAAACTGTCAGGTTTGGCCCCTTCACGCCAACGGGGAAACCTCACAGTGTGGAAAACCACGCCTGGTTTATCCACCTTCAGAAACTCTCCAGACAGAAGTTTTATTTACAACCTGGGTTCCAGTCGAGGCCTTGTCTTCTGGTTACGGCTGACGTGGACGTAAACGAGTCAAAGAGCACGCCTTGGGGTCCCCTGTTCGACAGTCTAAAGACAGATTCTCCAGCAGCGCCCCCACCTACCTGGCAGGTGACAGACCATCATCTCAAGGTAAAAGCTGGCTGTGTGTGACGTCGAGGTCTGACCAAAGCTGAGCACAGAACGCTTCGCCCTTCTGGTTAAAACTCACATTATTTAAGATAAAAATTATAAGAAAGCTAACATCTTTCTTCAACCTTTTTCTTAACCTCTTCCTTGCCAACTCCTAAGATAAACAGCCTCAAATGTCTGGTGTTTAACATCTAAACTGACGTTTGTGTTTCTATTTAAGTGTGGTTAACATTTAAGAAGTTAAAAGCTTGTTATTGTTGGTCCCAAACTTTTTATATGAAATTAATTATTCACAATCAGGTGTACTCTAGTCAATTTTGTATGATTTGTAAAATAAATGATCGCATATTATGGTTCAAATCAACATTCACTGACTGAGAGTTACTTTTGTGTCCATTCATTTTGCACTAAAGAAGTGTTTATCCAAAATAAAAGAGATCCTTGCTGATTAAATTACTCTTATAACCTTGTTATACGAAGTGTAACCTTAAACCCTTACATTGGTATGAACCCTTCATATGAACAAAAGTAAGATAAATGTAGGATAAGAATACAAACACGTTCTTGCATGAGGCCGAATGATCGGGAAAGTAAAAATATAAGTAAAAAGTGTTGAATTTACTTAACCAAGTTGTGTCAACTGGTTCCATAAGCCGAGTTGAGGAAATGTCTATCAGTTTCCTTGAAGGTTGGTACACTGCCTTCCTTGTTTCTCTGCTCCAACACGTCTGATTCAATGAGACAGTTACATTTCCAAATTCTGTAGACACATGTTAACCATGCGTTCGTGCAAATCAAGTGTGTTTAAGCAGGGAAACAAGAAAACATAAAACACATAAGAAAGAGAACCAGAATCTATTTTGAATAAATACTGCCATCTGCTGGTAAAATTGGGTACTGACATGTTTCAACAATTTAAAAAAAAAAGAAAAAAAAAACTCCATAGGTGTTTAAATGAAACTTTTTATTCAGTATGAAGAATCCATCTTAACACTGCATTTACTTGAATCTTTTCTTACCAAAATAAATCATATCGAGGACAGTAATTTATTTTACACACACTTCTACAATCTGTTTAACAGCAAAGGTTTTCAAGTCTGAAAGACCAAACTATTTTATTTCATTTATTTCCTGCTCAAGGTAGTTTGCAATGCAATGATCTTTAATCTAAGTGAGAGCTCAGATTTGATCCCCCCTGCTGGACAACAGTTTGTAGTCATCTCACCACAAGCATGCCCTTTCACAATGTTCAATACGACAACTTGGTAAGGTGAACAGCTGTCCACAACAAATCTAACAACACACAAGAATGATGCATTGGCTGTTCACCCGGGATTCTGTTGACTCCAAAGAGAAACAGCAATGCCACAGGGAAATGAAAAAAGCACACAGAACATGGGGACATCAGTAACAAACATGCAGGATTTTGTTTCGGTTGAGTTTGTTCAGCACAAGTCGCTAGGGGAACAGTGCAAAGGACACACACAGGTAAAGCATAAAACAAAAGAAAGAGCATTTATGGTTTTCCATTCTTAAAAAAATATATTTAAAAGGAAATAGCTGCACTCATGAGTCATAAAAACACAAATAATAAATAAGGGATAAAAACAATACATTTTATTTAAACATTGTCACCAAAGCAGATCGTAAAAAATAAATAGTAAACAGATTTTGTTGTTTGTTCTTTGACTGCAGGTAATTATTTTTTGCTTAATATGTTTCAAATTAAAATTTGACAAGATCTTTTTACAAGAATTAGGTCAGATTCATACTTGGTGAGACGTCAAGAAATTTGTTCCTGTTACCATAGTTGTGAGATTGCATTGCATCAACTACCAAAACACATCGTGTGATCAGTCAGAGGTTTTTGGTGGTGTTTATGCAAAAAAAAAGTGGCTGAAGTACACTGCTTTTATTCTTGCTTCAGCTGTTCCTTTAAGGAGAAGCTGGCTGAGGTTGTTAGAAAATACAACCATCTTCACAACTGTTACTCAAAGAACTTGAAAGTGATACATGACTTTCTGTGCATGGAGGAGACAGCGTGGAGACACAAGTGGCTCTCTGTGGCTGTGCTGGCCAGGAGGAAGTATGCCTCTAACAGGTGACGGACACATCAAAAGTTCACCGTCTCTCTTTAGGACAAATTTGTAAATTAGTGCTGATCCTTGATTGACCACAGAAATACCAGACTGTCATCCTCCTCCTCTTCTAACTTTTCTTCTCTTCCACCACCAACTCCTCCATCCTCAACTGAAGAAAAACACCCATTTCTGCCAGGCGTGCTGCGTCTGTGCATTTGTTTCTGTTTGTGTGTGACATGCGTTGCAGTGAGAGGGCTGACCACTTCTGGCCACACTTCATTCTTGAGTAAAATGCCCATGTGGAAAAAAAGTCTCACAACCAGGTGAAGAAGAACAGAACTCTTATGTCTTGCAAAGTAAGGAGCAGCCTTTTTTCACATGAGACATGTTACATTTAGCTCTGTTAATAGTTTGGGTTGAATTGGCAACTTAACACACTGGAGATGGCAGTATTGCTCAAGAATAAGTGATATAAAACTAAAAACTGTTCAAATAATCAAATTGATGCTCACCAGCACTTTTAGAAAGAAATATATAATGTCACGATGAAGACATTATTTGAGGGATAATTGTGTTCAGTTCAAATGGAAGTTTCCAAACATTTCGGTTTGCCCAGAAAATGACACCTACTCAGTTTTATAATTTTCAGATTATTCTGTGAGGCTTTTGTTTTTATTAGTTAATATAGTTATTATACTGTATATGTGACCCATCACATCAAAATGAGGATTAAGTCAAATTTGGTCAAAATGACCTAATTACATTTTCAGATTCTTGTCTTTAAAAGCTACATTTTGATACCTGGATCATTCTGATATCTTAATTAAATCCTTATATATGACTTAATTTGTCTTGTTGGTTACAATAATACATAAATATTTGGTCTGAATCCTAGTTTTATGTCATTTTAATGAGGAGTTTTTGATGTCCTTATAAAGAGGAAACCTCAAATTATATTTGAACATTGAGATTTCCCAGCTAAAAGAAACAAAATTTTGCTAACTCACAGGGAAAATCTCAACATTTTAAGGCGTTTTTCCTCAAAATCAGTTTTTTTTGTTGCTATTGCTCAAAAAAGTGTTTCAAAACTTTGTTTTATGATTATATTTCAGGCAGTTCATTTAAATGATACCTTAATAAGGCTTTTATTCATTATATTTTGACAAAATGCAATTTTTGTTAACATTTTAATCAAAACACTATATTTGCCTATTTCTCCAAAGACTGCTTTTAGACTTAATCCTCGTTTTGATGTGATGGGTCACATATTAGTGTATATTATATACAGTATATATTAAATTATTTATAGTATATATTATTGTGGGCTATAAAAGCTCTGACTTTAAGCTTGATAGATTAAAAATGTAATCAGTTAGTTAATTTGCTTGTTTTTGCTCACAGTGCAAAAATAGTAGACTTTGATTTTCTATTACTTTCCTTTTCTTTAATTTTATTGATTAAAAATATAGATACCACGTTTTTTATATAGAACACTGAACATAAAAAGCTGAGCCACAAAAATATGTGTTATTGTTCTGAATACATTTGTTTATGAGACATTTTTTTTCAAAGTTCTAATTTTGACTCCTATTATACAAAGTTAAAAGAAGCTAACACCAATTTTGGAAAAAAAGAAAAGAAAAAAGAAAAAAGCATGAGCAATGGCAATATTTGAGGATATGAAAAAAAAACAAGAACTGGTTTTTAGCTGACTGAAATGCGAGGGACTGTGGATGGAGGTTAGCAAGTGACTAACTCTGGAACAACTTAACTTTTATGGGATGAATTTTGCTTTATCCTTTTTAAATGTGCTCAAGAAAAACAGAAATACTAAAAAAGGACTGCTAGTGTTTATTCAACTCATTTCCTGGTCTTGGGTACATTTTAATACAGGGAAGTTTATTTGGCAAATGAAACTAGCTTTTGGTGTTAAGATCAAAGTTGATGTTGCTGGTTGTGATACAGTAATAATAAAAAATAGTAGCATTGATTAATTATTGCTATGAACTGCAAGACAACTGCTGTCCCATTTTGTGTCCTATGAAGATTTATTTTCTTCTATAATTAGAAGGAAAACAAATATTTTATTTAACTTTCAGAGTATTAAAATCTAAAATCTTTGCAAATCAAACCAAAATTGTCAGCATTTGGTTTGACAGAAATAGTTTTTCAGAGTGGGTGAGCTGAACCTATACACATGGCTTTTATTTTCAGTTTGTCACATAAACGAACCATTAAAATTCAGTGGAAAGACATAAAACATAGGAAAGACCAATTTAGTGTGTTCACACACACACACACACACACACACACACACACACACACACACACACACACACACACACACACA
>NW_013953488.1:35995-38062 GCF_001266775.1 Austrofundulus limnaeus
ATGTATGACTGATCACAGTCCTCCTGACACTTAACAGCATGAAGAAATTTATAGTTATTAGAGGTCAGTACTGATGTTAAAAGCACAACACTATATTTTTAGGTTTTCTATTATTTCTATTATTTTTCTATTATTATTTTCTATTATGTTTTGATTAACATAGATTAGTTACATGTCCGAATTATAACTCGCCATAATCAAATGTGGCGAGGACATTAGATGAGAATTTTGTCTGAATGCCTGTGATTCAGCCGTAGGTCAGTAGGGGGCGAACGCAGGCATTGAAGAACATGTATAAATTGATGAAGTTCCTGGTTTTTCGCCAGTGTGGTTTCCTGTTTCCTCTCAAGTGACAATAAACCCCACTCAGATCCAGAATTCTGGTGTTGTATGGTTTGATTCATTCTACAAATCATTTTATTTAACAATGGTGGTTTTAATATCAACTTCACTTTATTGAACATGAATTTTCTTACAAGCATACACTATATTACTCTGTTTTTGCCGGGGAACTGGATCTTTAGGGTGAACCAGGGTTTGAAAGCCACTGGGACGTCATGTTTAGAGAATAAACGTCTGTTTCTCTGAAACTCCCGCCACCAGAATGAAACATTTTACAATCAAAACACACTGAACTCCAACAGAATGTAAACTTACATTAGAGCCTGTTAATAACTGTCATCAAAAATCTGTTATAGGTGATTCACCCACAAGAATTCAGCCATGATGAGAGTGTTCACACTTGGTGGTTAATGTCATGCATTCAGCCTGTTTAAAGTGAGCAAACAGCTGCGGGGTAGTTTGGCCTGGTTGTGTTCACCACATTGAACAAAAAGATCAGAGAGCAAAGGTGAGAGCAGTCTGAGAAGCAGATAAAACACTTAGAGATATCCACGATAAGACCATTTTCAATCACTTGTGTGTTCCAGTGAGTACAGCTGCCAATATTTTAAAAAGTATAAGGTTCATGGGACCATAGCCAACCTCTGAAGTTATGGATGCATGAGGAAGTCCAAGTCCAATTTGATTAGATGAAAAGTGTGGATGGTAGAAAAGGAGCCAAAGAAATGATCCAAAATCATTCAAGCAGAACACCAAATAAGAGAGCATCACTTTCTGATTGCACCATTTGTCAAATTTGGATTTATAGTGGGCCAAATGGAAGAAATAGAGGCCTTGTGGGTCAAATTGACAGGACAGCAAAATAACCGGAATTGACCAAAACGCATGTTGATGAACCTGATGAGACAAAACTGGAGCTTTTTGGCTTTGGTCACATCTATTGTTGTCTGTTTTTTATTATAATGTAAGGGCACTGACAAATTTATCCATGTTTGTATATTATCATTTTGACATTACCACAATTCTGAGCCACTCGAGTCATACCTTCTTTGAGTTATTGCTTGATAATCTTAATTAACTCTGTGTCAAAGCAGTCCCATGAAACTCCAAAATATGATGTAGCTGTTATCTGGTTCCTACAGAGCTCCACTGTAAACATGACACCAGCATTGTGTAATTAGGTAAATATAATGTGACACAACACTTCTAAGTCTGTTCTGTTATTGACACACAAAATTAAAGCTTGTAGTGACCACAGCAGGTCCAAACCAGCCCTAAAACAATCAGAACAATGTTTTGCCTAAAGAGAAACTGGCCATCCTGGTAATCCACTGATTATTACAACCCTGGAAAAAACAAACTTTTTTATTGCGAAGAACTCTGATAAACAGTCATTAAAACCTTTAGTCAAAACAAATACATAAATTAATAAAACTCTTTGAGACATCTAGGTAACAACGTTTCTGCTTGTGTGTAGTCATGTCAGCTCTACATTAAGACCCAGACGATCTGTGTTCAAACTACCAAACATGAACAGACGGAGTCCAGACCACCTCCAGTCTGTCAGGAAGTGGTTCAAATGGTGTCACTTCACACTGAGGCCATTCAAACCTTTATTCTCTGCTATCCAGATGCGGTTGCAGTTCATCTAATAGCTAAAGATGCATTGGAAAACCACATTCGTCCAAAACCCCAAAGGGGGTTCCTGGGGGCGGGGCTGGTGGG
>NW_013953488.1:45250-46599 GCF_001266775.1 Austrofundulus limnaeus
CCTAGTGCATCACGCTCATATGGCCTGTATTTGTGTGAGGTAAGCTGATGAGATAAAATCCTGCAGGTGCCGCATCTGAGGCAAAACTGCAAAACCCACACGACAATAGCCACTTTCTATTGAAGGTTTAGTCATTATCATTTAAAAAAAGAAGTGACAGGTAAAACTTGATCATGACAGATTTTTTCACCCTGTCAGCCAAAATGGCGGACAGCAAAAATTCTAGCGCTACTTCTGGTTGGAGCCTAACTCAATGGGTCCAGCATCCTGCTGTTCCAGCACATGGTCCCTTCTGTTGAACCTCTGTCATCTCCAGTGTCTTTCTGCCTCTGCCAACCTCATCCAGGCCACTGTTGACTCCAACATCTTCCCCTGCTTCCCCCCTTGCCTCCTTTTTTCTCCTTGGACTTTGGGTTACCTCCATATCTTGCTCCATGGTTGACGGTCTCTTGCCCTGATGCTTTGCCCATGTCCCTTAATTTTCTATGTTTTTTTCATTCTTTCCCATTTATATGCCCGCCTCTGTGTTCTTCCTCTGCTCCTCCCACACACACCTGATCTCTGTTTTTGCCTTTTGTGTGATTGGTCAGAACTTTGTGGGTGTGTTTGTTCATGAGGAGCAATGCAGCACTGAGGAGCAGGACCTTCTGCATGTCATTTTGTTTAAAATGTTCTTTTCTCTGAAGCCGTTTGTTAAATTAGCTATAAGAGCAGCTGGTTTCAACATGAGCAGGCAGCTGATGTTCTCTGCTTTTTTCCATCGTTAACAAAAAATGAAAAAGTTCTTTCTTCTGAAGACGCTTCATCCAACACAAAAATGATTATTGAGTGAGAAAAATAAAATCTAGCCATCACTATTGTTTATATTCTAATATGAACGGTGTGAGGAATTATGATCATTTATGCCTCGCTGCATCTTCAGCCTGTTTATACTCAGTCAGGAAATACACGTCTGAAATGATGCAATCACCAACCCGCTGTCTCATGTCGTATTGAAGTATAATCCAAGCTTTACCTTTTCATATGTTTCAGCTCTGTTACGACCTTGCTTTGTGAAACAAAAGGTGCATCAGTGGTGATTTTTACCATTTTGGATACCACTACCACCACTAGCCTTTAGCTTCCGTTTTGCTACTTACAGCTTTTAGATAGCCTTTCACTACTTTTAATGGTGCGTTCACATCAAGCGCGATTTCAGCATCAGGAGCCTCAGGTTTACATACAAAGTCTATGGTGGACACGCTTCAATCAGCGTCGGGAAGTTCTGCGGCGCCTCAAGCGCGATTAGAGCAGCGGGATTTGAACGATTTGAACGATCTGAGCGTTCAACGCGCTGAGGCGCAAATCGC
>NW_013953488.1:50032-52146 GCF_001266775.1 Austrofundulus limnaeus
TCTGTAAACCTGCAAAATGAGGGAAAATCTATATCAGTTACAGACATTCTGTTCACCTGAGCAGCTGTCAGTCAGCAACTGTCAACCTCCAGACACACGACGGAGCGTGTCTGAGCCAATCATTGATCAGCTGACTGATTTAAATACATCTTAACATTCATGAGGTACTTTACATTGACTGTTTATGGTTGAGTGTGGGCGTGTAGAGGGTAGAACCTGAGGAGGACCTTGTGTTCAAACTCTGAGGTGACGCTGTGATCTAAAAATGAAAGGTGCAGAAACATGCGTACGTACGGTTTGATAAATCTGAATTTTTTTTTGGTGTATGCCATTTTTGCCTTTTAGCCGTACGTTCACTTTTAGTATGGTTTCCACGCAATCTTTTATAAATCTGACCCCAGGTCCTGACCAGGTTTAAAGTTGAGCTAATTTAATCTTTTAAGCAGTAGAATCAACTGCAAAAACTGTTCCTCTAACCAAGTTTTACAGTCTAAAGCCAGGTACACACCAAATGCGTTTAGAGCAGCCGAAGCAGCCAGTTTTCATGCAAAGTCTATGTTGGCCGCGCATCTAGGAGCAGCGCAGCATGTTGCGGCACATTTTACCAGTTTAGAGCCGTGCTAAGAAGCGGTAGGATGCGGCAGAGCATTTTCCATGCATTCGGCACTTCCTAAGCAGCGGGTGCTGGATTTCAACAAATTGAACTTTGACTGCTCGACGCGCAGCAGCAACCAATCGGGAGAGAATTTTTTTTTTTCACGTGACGGTTTCATGAACCTGACACAGACTGACAGGAGCCTTTTTAGCTGAAATCGACCATCTGCAGTTGGTGTTCTGGCTGAAGTTATCAGCACCGATGTGATGAGGCAGCAGCTTGCTGGGCTCGGGACAAAAAAAAGTCCCTCAGCTCGCTGGAGTGGTGAAACTAAACCGAACAAACCACTTCTAAAGTATCTGGTGAATTAATTATCTGCTGTGCGCAATGTTCACTTGCTCTGTAGTAAATAAAGCAAAGCCATTTTATATATTTTATCTTTATTTCACCCGTCATTAAAGACAGTCTGGCCCGGATCTGAAAAAAAAAGTCCGTCAGAGCGCCTCTAAATTATCTGGTGAATTAATTATCTGCTGTGCACAATGTTCACTTGCTCTTTAGTAAATAAAGCAAAGCTATTTCATTTATTTTGTCTTTATTTCAAACGTCAACCAACCTTAAAAAGAACAAAGACGCTCCTCCCATTGTGCGTCTTCAGATGCGTTCGGTGTGAATGGACAGCTGTTGACAAGCAGCCAAAAGCATTTTTGCTGCTCAAGACGCGTTTGGTGGGAACCCGGCATTATATCAGCTAAAATGTATTTTTGATAATGTTTTGAGACGGATATACTGAACAAGATCAGAATATGCTGGATTATTATTCTTGTTAACCTGAAAAGTTTTCTTTATGTCAAGAAGTCTTACCAAGTGCCCTGATGCATCTCAGTAATCCAGGTAAAAAATCAAAGGAAAAAAAATTGTATAGGTCCTCTGGACGGGTTCTTCTTTAATGAACCAAGTGCAACTCTCAAACTGCAGATTTAATTAATTATTGTAATAATTATTATTAATTTGAAAAGATTCAGAGTATAATCTAGTCTTTTTAACTTATTTTTAGAAGCCAAAGTTTTGCAGTGTCTTATCAGAAATACCATACTTATTCTTTTTTCCTTTGCATTAAAATTGTATTGAGTAAATATAATTGTAGAGATAACCCTCTGTCAAAATCATGAATATGATTTTAATTAAGAATTTCCCTTCCCGGTTCAAAGATGGTACTGTTAAACAAGAATAATCAATCACCACATACACACAGAAGCACACAAGGTCATTCTGGTTTATTTTGGCCAGTTAAAGTTAACTGGCTTTTATTAAAGAGTGTAATATTGAATGGTTATTACTGTATATGTGGTTACAACAATCAAACAATAAAATGGGCTCTCATTAATGCGTTATTGTTTCTATTTTAAGCAATTTGTCTAACAGTATTAACTAGGCAAAAGCAGATTAATTTATATACAAAAGGGTCAGTGTCTAAGTGTGTGTGTGTGTGTGTGTGTGTGTGTGTGTGTGTGTGTGT
>NW_013953488.1:54490-63059 GCF_001266775.1 Austrofundulus limnaeus
TGTTGTTAGCAAATCTTGTTCTGACTTTAATCATTCTATCTGCAGATGAACAGCATGTCATGAAAATCTAGGCCATTAAAGTATGTCATGAATTACTGGCTTAAACCTAAAAAGTATTATGGAGTGTGTATGGAGTGATAAATTCGGTTTCCCGGAAGGTGGCAGTTTTAGTCTTAGACAGCTCAGCCACCTCCGTGATCGCTTACTGGAACATGAATCGAAGCTTAAATCAAGAAAAATGATTAAGGTCTCTGATTTAAATGAAATAGAATGTCATAAAATGTTTTTTGGCATGGGTGAAGGAGGCCCTAAGGAGAGAAAATAAAATTATGAGCTCAGAAATGTGCATGCTGAACTGTGACTCTCCTACCAATGAAAAGGAAAAAATAGAAAAAAGGCCTCCTGTGAAGAATGAAAAAAAAGAAAAAGCTGTTATTACACCTTCTAAACGTGTTTTTCCCTCCATCTACCCCTCTCTACATGGGCTAATAAACCAATATGAGGACACTCTGTCTCCTGGCCGCCGCCCCCCACCGCTGACCCAACCCAGCTCCGACAGTGATGGCCCTGATGAATCACTTGATGAGGCTGACGAGGAGGACGAGGTGCTGCAAGCAGAATCTGATGACGACAAACCTGCTGGTATTCTTCCTCAAACACCACCTCCCATGAGCACTGACCCAGTCAAACAAGAACTGCCAGAACCAAAGCCAAGAAACGTGACTAAACCAGCTGCTACAAACATGGAACTCAGGAAAAGACAGGAGAAGCAAGGTGCAGCAAGAGCCCCCCTCGTTCCAAGACAGGCTACCACAGCTCAGACGCTGTAGCACTGAAAACCGCAAAGAAACTGGCTAAGCTGTAGGAGAAAAAAGAGGCTCTGGAAACACAGCTAACAGCCATCACCCAGCAGACCAGTGATTTGACTTTGCCGATGATCGAGGTGGCAGGACATGCTGGTCCAGCCCTGGTGTTTCGCCGCTGGACAAATGAAGGCATGAAGGCATATATGCAGCAACTGCCGAACATCGTTGAAGGAGGAGAGAAGTTCTGCGCTTGCCATTAGAGCTTTCTGCATGGAAGTGCAACCCACCTGTCCTGAACTGAGAAGACTGCTAATCCTTCATATGGTTGAACCAACTTTGACAAGGTTAAAGGTGACCTGGTAGGTGAATACCGTGTCATACGTCCTACATTTGATGATGCTGCAAACAAACATTACCGAGCTGCATTGGACAAGCTGTGTACCACCATCAACCAAGCTTTTCCAAGAAAGGTCGTCATAGCAAAAGTAAAGGCCTGCATACAAGTGAAGACTGAATCATCGGAAGATTATTTCACTCGGCTGCTAGCTGGTCATAATGAATACTCTGGGGTGGACAAGCCATCCAGCCTGGGGGACGTGATGGGACATTGGGAATGCGCTTTAAGCCAACACTTCCTCAATGGGCTACTACCTGAAGTCCTTGCGGTGATGAAAGTCACCTGTCTGGACATGAAGAACGCTTGCTTGGAATAACTGCGCAAACATGACAGATGTGCCTATGAGAGACTGGAGGACGAAAGGGAGGCTGAAGATAAGCTGCTCTCTGAAGCTCAGAGGCAAACACAGCTTACATTAGGCCAGACTGTGTCCAAACCAGCTGCTGATAAAGAGACTGCATTTGGAAATACAGCTGCTGCCAAGAGAGCTGCCCATTTCTGTCGAGGTCGTGGAAGAGGCCGCAGTTACTGGCGACACCAGCAGGCTCCCCAGAAACTTCCAAATTCTTACTGCTACATCTGTGGGAACCCAGATCACTGGGTCAAAGACTGCCCGAAGAGGTACCAAAAAGGGGAGACAGACGACTACAGCTGACTAGACATGGAACAGGGCCAGTCAGAGCATCGGCGGAGGGGGTCCATGCCAGAAGCACAGACTGTCCAGGCCGTGTACAGCAGATTTTCTGCACCTTCTGAAATAAGGAAAAACACACACACACACACAAGCTGGTGGAAACACACACACGTTTCTGAAAAACACACAGAGGCCTCTGAAACACCTACATATACACAAAGTTACGTCAAATACTTGGCTGAGACGTACAAACTGTATCCAACTTTTGTTCTTTGGTTGATAAAAAAACCATTGTTTTCCTTGTGGACTCGGGGGCCACGCACTCTGTCCTTAAGACCTCCGATGCGCCTGCGTTAGTGAAAAGTAAAATTTTTATTTTTTCTACTGTTCAGGAAAGTGTGTGTGTGAGTATTTTGCTGAATCAGCAGAGTGTACGGATCTTGGTGTGAACAGCTTTGACACAAAAAACTTTGAAACATCGATTTTTGCTCTCAGTTAACTGCCCTGTGAATCTTCTAGCCAGAGATTTAATCTTGAAATTTGGCCTGAGTTTAGTTTCAACTCCTACTGGGCTAAAAGTAATCAGTCAACAAGCAACATTCACATGCCCTGCGCTGACAGAAAAACATCAGATGTTTGTCTGAGTGGAAAATTGACCAAGCTGCAGCTGTTCATCTGACACTCAGAATGAAGGAGGTAATTAACCCCTCCGCAGTGATTCAGGAAACTACCCACCTACACTGCAAGGCACTGGTGACATCATCTTTAAGGGACCCCTATGCTGAATGTTTTTCTTGAGTTTTATGAAGATTTTCTATACACAGAATTTTTTGTTTTGTGGGTCAGAACGTTGTGCTGTCTCAGTACAACGTTCTGACCCCCAAACAGAGTTCTATATGACACCTGAATCTCTTCCCCACATCGCTTAAGCTAAAGCTCCATCTGACACTTGGGATGATTTAGGGCCGTTTGCGCTGTGCTGTGTGAGTAACAGTGATTGGGTCCTCACAAAGACAGCTGGAGTTGACTTCTCCCCCTCTCTGAAAGCTTACAGAACAAAGTGTGAACTCTCTGCCTTTTGTTTTTGTTCTGTGTGCCAGCTGCCTGAGTTCAAGGACAGCTGACTTACCACCTTATCTATGGATGAGCCTGGCCCCATTTCTGACCGCCTCTCTCAGGTCCCAGATTACTTATGGGCAAAGAACAAATGTTGGACTGATTAAAGGGGTTGAACTGGTCGTTGTGACTCCCAAATCTGATTTTAGGCCAAAACTGAAGCAATACCCTTTAAAAAAGAAGCTGTTGATGGAATTACTCCTGTTTTTGAATCATTGCTAAATGCTGGCGTCATTGTGCAGTATGAGGCTTCACCTGCACAAACACCCATCTTTCCTGTGAAAAAAACAAGAGAAAAACCACCCCACGACTGGCATTTTGTCCAGGATCTCAGGGCTGTGAACTCTGCTGTTGTTGCCAGGGAGGCTATTGTCCCAAACCCATACACTATTTTCCCACAAATACCAGCTGGTGCCACGTGGTTTAGTGTAATCGACCAAAAAGTGCATTTTAATGCATTTCTTAGCATTCCTGTTGACAAAAACAGTCAGTTCTGGTTTGCATTTGAGTTTAAAGGTGCTTGCTACACATTTACTCGGCTGTGACAAGGCTATGTGGAATCTCCAACTATTTTTCATGAGGCCCTCTGCAAAAACCTATCATCATTCACGCTGTCACCTGGCTCTGCCTTCCTGCAGTACATTGATGACCTTCTGGTGGCATCACCTTCTAGGGGTCAGTGTGAGAAGGATTCTGTGGCTTTGTTGTGTTACTTGGCAGAGCAGGGTCACAAGGTCAGCCTCTCCAAGCTGCAGTTTGTCAAACCTCAGGTTTTGTTCCTAGGGCATGTACTATCTGCTGCAGGTAGGACGCCGTCTCCTCAGCGTGTCTCAGCCATCACTTCCCTGCCCCACCCTGTCACAAAGAAGCATTTGATGTCTTTTCTGGGTTTGGTCGACTATTGTAGACATTTCATCATTAACTACTCACAGTTGGAACGGCCACTTAGAGAAATTAGTCACTATCCTGGTTTGGTACCGTCTGGTGAATTGAATTAATAATTAGTAATGGAGGGTGGAGGCTGAGAAAAAAATACTGTTTGTTGGTTGGTGCAATCAGGTTGTCACAAGATCATGCTTCTAAGTCTGGTATGGTTTCTATGGTAAATACTCACTGGTTTGCCTCTGGTTTCACAGCTGTTGCTGAGAAATACTGTCAGTCCTGCATGATCTGTGCTAAACAAAATGCAGGGAGACCAATTAAACCTAAAACTCAGGCAGCCCATCCTGCACCTTCACGACCTTTTGAACATTTAATGATGGATTTCATTGAGTTAAGTCCAGCTGAAGGGAAGAAATATTGTTTGGTCTTTGTGGACATGTGGTCGAAGTGGGTGGAGACGTTCCCAACAAGTACACAAACTGCTAGTGATGTCGCCAGATTACTGTTATCTGAAATAATTCCTCACTGGGGGATTCCTGAAAAGATCTCAAGTGATAACGGTAGACACTTTGCCAATGACGCTATTTCTCAGCTAAGTAAATACTTAGGCATTGACCTCAAAAAGCACTGTGCTTATCATCCGCAGAGCACGGGTGCAGTTGAATGTGAAAATGGCACAATAAAACAGAAACTTGCAAAGTGTTGTGCTGAAACAGGTTTGACCTGGCCAAAGGCTTTGCCGTTGGCCCTTTTCTATATGAGAGCAAGAAGGAGGAGCAGGTGTAATCAGTCCTTTTGAAATCATTTTTGCAGTACCACCAAATGTGGGCTTGCACCCTGAAACATCAGCAATCTCATTCACAAATCTGTGTAAAGATAAGATGTTGAGCTACTGTTCTTAATTGTCCTCTCTTCTTGACTGTGTTCGTTCGCAGGTAAAAGCTGCTCTCCCAACCCCGGCAGACCACCCCCTCCACAACCTGAGGCCTGGTGACCACATCCTGGTGAGGAACCTCAGACGGGCGTCCTGGAAATCCGACCATTGGCTGGGGCCCTTCCAAGTTCTCCTGGTTACCCAGACGGCGGTTAAGATCGCAGAGCGAGCCACGTGGATCCACATCACCCATTGCAGGAAGGTCCTACACCCCCCCCCCCCCCGAGTAGTACCGGACAGAACTACTTCATCTGAGCACGAGGCCTCTGCTAAACCTCGGCTCCTGTTTGTGATCAGCTGATCACATAGCCTTTGAAGTGAAAAGAGAGAGAAACTGAAAGATTACACCGAGCTGAAAATGGCTAGGTGCATTTTAGCTAGACTATTTTTAATGCTCACTCTCACCCCATTCACCTGTGGGCATGTTCCAGAACTGATTAATCGAGACGCCCCCCCACCCACCCGGTTTGAAAGCTCATTCCACTTGGATCAATGACTGTACACACGGTGCCAATATTTCTGTGACAGCCAGCACAACAAGCACTGTCATTTTAAACCCGTGTGACTAATTTCACTGTTCGGACATTACTGTTATGATCTGGGCTGAAATGTATGTCTGTTACAGCGTTCCTGATGTGTGCCTCACCTGGTCAGAGGCTCTTTGGACAACAGGTTACTCTGACTGGGGGTACACACTTGAAAATGATGTTTCTAACATTAAAAACAGGGTTAAAATATGGAAAGTTAACAACACTTCTCTTGCCAGAATGTTTCATGTTGAAAATGCTGTTTTATCTGACACGGGTTTGTGCTTATCTCACTGGCTATGATGCTTGTGCACCTTTCTGGCTATCAGTTCGAGTCCCAAATGTTATCTCCAAGTTATCTCCTGTTTTCAGGTCCCTAGACGCTGGTTTTCCTGGGGAGGGGCGCTGACTATTAACCTCCTGCTCTTGCTGGTATGGCGTCCAAGGGTCAAGATGGCAATCTTTGGTGGAACACAGTCAAATCTATTCTGCACACTGCTGGCTTAAACACTTCCTGCTATGCCTGTACTTTGTTTCCACAGGATGCATGTCTCTTCCCGTTAGACCTTGTCCTTTGAACTCTACTGAATTCTTGTGTGCTCTGATGGTTATGACTCCTCCTTTCTTAAAAGGGTCCAACGGCTGGACTTTTCCTAGAACAAACCTTCCAGCACCTTGTGAACACATGTCTCGTATTGCCATCAGGGCCATAAATAGCAGTGTCCTACGCACTGATGACTTTTCTTTATTTGAACCAGTGGGTGCTGTTCATCCCTCCTCCAGCTCCATGTCTCATCCTTTTTGTGTTCACAGAGCCCTGATAGACTTTTTCTTGGCGAGACAGAAGGCTGCCTTCACACTGTTGATAGTGCCTGTGCTCCACCCCCTTTTGGCATCTCTCCCTGCATTGTTCGCCGTGTGCCTTCTAGAATGAAATCCCACAAACTCTCTCCATCTTTTGCTGTTCAGGCCTATCTTCTAGCCTGGCCTGATGACCTGGGAGCAGGATGTCCTCAGGATTATGTCTGGTTATGTGGTATTCACTATTACCAAGTTATCCCACCCAATTGGTCAGGTACTTGCAATTTAATTGACCTGGCTCCTGCTATCACAGTGCTAGATCAGCTTATTTACACCACCCATCACTATCCTCAGTTTGTGCCCTCTTCTTATGGCGATCATAGGTCAGAAAGGTCGATCATGGTTTCTACAGGTGAAAAAGTAGCAGGTGGCATTTTTCCTTGGTGGGGTACAGTTCATCTGGCTTATAGGTTAGATTCTTTGCACACTTGTCTGGAGAACTTAACTGCTTTTGTTGAGGAAGGCTTTTCTGCATTGTCTCCTTTTCTGCTAGCGTCGAGAAATATGCTACTGCAACACCACATGGCTTTGGATCTTTTGTTGGCTTCGCAGGGAGGACTCTGTCATGTCATCGGTCCGATGTGCTGTTCTTACCTCCCTGATGTCTCTGGAAACATTTCTATGACAATTAATCATCTTAATAGTCTGCTCACAGATATGAAAGCAGAAGACATCCCACCCCTCCCCCCGGAATTGGATAGATTGGGTCGCAAACGGGGGGTGGCAGGTCTGGCTGAGAAGATTGTTGGTCCCCATTATTTGCTTATTTTTTTCTGCTTCTCATTCTCTCATGTTGTGTGGTACCCGCCTTCAAAAGGTGCCTAGTGAACCTGTTCACAGCCACTTTGCTGAAACATTCTCATCAGTACACGGCTCTTCCCCAGGGCAGGACACAGATACCCCTGCTTCCTGTTGCACGGCTGGAACCACTCAGTTTCAGTGGAACTTCTGACACTGTGATAAATTAGAACAGGTGGTTGTTTTCGTTTTTTCTGGTTATTTTTTAAATTTGGTTATGTTTGTTTATTTAATGGTTTTCTAGCGTTTTTGTCCTTATATGCAGCTTCTTGGTAAAGTTTAGGTGATTGTCAGCTGAGTCTCGGGGAGGCTCCTCCCACGACAGTATTCTGCTACCTCGAGCCTGGTACGCCACGGAGACATATTTGAGGGTCAGTTCACCTGTCTGGGTTTGTTGTTGAGGTCCGGGAGCTGAGATTTGCAGTCTAACAACATCTATGTCATCACAGAAGGACTAGATTTAGGCTTACTTTAGTTTTAGGCTCCGAATACAAAGAGGAGGGAGAGGCTTTGTTTTTAGATCCATGGGGTTTTCTTTTTAGGTTTAGCTTTTGTTTATTTAAGTTTTGTCTTATTTTGTTTTTCTTTTTATTTTTTGACCTTTTTGTTTAGATTTTGTTTCTATTTTTCCTTTGTTCTTTTCTCATTTTCTGAACTTTTCCTCTTCGGCGTTACGTCAATCTCTTTTCAGTGCACAAGCCAGTTTGTTTTAATGCCAGTATTAATGAAGTTTTGAGTTCTTGCCTTTTTGAACTCCGTGATTTTTTTCATTAAAGGTGATTTTGAGTTTTTGTTTTTGTTTCTTTAGCTTTAAAGTCTCCATTACTTTTGAACTGATTTCATCATATTTGCATTTTTTATCTTAGGTTTTTAAGTTTGATTTTTTGATTTGGATGTTTCTTCATGTGGAATGTTCGTGGGTGGAATGAAATCTTCCTGAATGGGGTGGAAAGTCATTTTAATTGTTTTTATTGACATTATTTCTTCAATCATTCTAAGGTTCTTTAAAGTTTTGTAATCTCCATTTATCATTTGTTGTTTAACTTGTTTAAATCTGTTATTTCAGAAGTAAATGCCTTTCAGCATCTTCTTTGATTTGTCTTGTCCTAATTTGCATTAAGGTTCATTTATTGACAACTTGTTGTTATTAAGTTAACACTTTATCCAAGTTAAGGTTCTGATGGCACATAGGTGGTAAATGTCACTACTAATTCACTGGGAGGCAGAACTTGTGTTGTAATACCTTGTTGAATTTTGGACTTTTAAGTTTTTTAAATTTCGACATGTTTTTTTTTCTTCATTGATTCTTCAGAAGGGTAATGATTTGTCATTTATCACTTTTTCCTATTATATCTTGCGTTGATTATATATGTTTTTGGTCATCATATAAATTGCACCTTTTTTCCTCATTTTGCATTGTATTTGTTGTTGCTTTTTGCATTTGTGTTTAGACGTTTAATAATTATTCCTTTTGATTTGGTTTGAGTAGTGTTTACTCAAGAGGAGGGATTAAAAAGAAAAAAAATTGTATATGTCTTCTGGACGGGTTCTTCTCTAATGAAACGTTTCGTCTCTCCTCCAAGAGACTTCTTCAGTCTGAGAGTTTCAGGCAAA
>NW_013953488.1:63200-66522 GCF_001266775.1 Austrofundulus limnaeus
AAAAACAGAAGCTGCTCTTCATATTAGTGACAAACTTTGGTGTTTTTTGATGAGTTTCTTTCATTTTTGCTTCTGCTTTTCATTTAAAATAAGTTTCCATTCTCTGCAGGTTTCTAAGGTTCTTCTTCTACATATAAAATGTTGTTAAACATCTGAGTGGTGCACTACTGCTACTAGTGGTGAGAAAGTGTATTGCACCTTATTCAAAATCAATGCGGCCCAAAGTTAAAAACTGTTGCTCTTTTGAGGCCCTCAAGATGGTGCTCACGGCCCACAATTGGGCCGCGGCCCATAGTTTAAGAATCTCTGCATTAAAGTATTTCAAGACTTTAGAGAAATCTCTGAGCTAATTTATTTTCAGATGGTTTTCGCCACAACTTTTACTTGTGCACTATCCACCACATAATTTGACTTGGTATCTCTGACTCCATACTGGCCACCACAGCTTCATTATTATCTGCAAGTGGTTTATGGGATATTTTGTGAACTGATAAACAAGTGAACACATACAAACACACACAAACAGACATTGGCTGCCTTTCCCCTTTTGATGGAGGGCAATAATTACTGAACACATGGTGTGTCTTGGAGGCTCCTGCTTGTTGTTTTGACTTTTTAACAAGAACCATTAACAGTAGGAAAAAAATAATGTGCAGAACCACTGACTCAGTCCTTTTGGACAAAATGTCAGTGTTGCCAGTAAAACAATGTTCTCTGTGTTTTACCTGCAGGTAGAAGCGTGGGCTCTCAGGCATAAAGGTGAGAGCTACGACTGCAGATACACATGGCAGTGCACACACCACCACAAACACTCTCCAGCTGTGGAACTGGTAGGCTGATCCCATGCTGAAGCTCCAGCCTGCACACACAAGCAGTCACACTAAAGACAAAGCTCAATAAAGATAATGAGATGCTCCATCAATGTTTGAAATCCAACTTAAAATAAAAGTATACATCAAAATGAAACAGACAAAACTGATTTTATACTCAGGCTGGTTTCTGTCTAAAATACATTGTAAGGATATGACCTCTGACCCTCTGATCAATAATTACTATCACTCAGAACACAATGAGTCATTTCTACTGTAATCAATCCAGCCTATTCTGGGAGGCCCCCCACCTATTTGACTGGGCTAAGACTCAATACACAGACCCTGACTGACCCTTCTAGGCAAACAGGCTTTTTGAACAGCAAACTGTTTGGATGAAAAGACACTGACTGGCTGTTATCTACCCCTTCTGTTAGCCGAGGGTCACCCAGATGAACCCTCGGATGCCAGCTTCGCAGACATCCTCCTGAAGGCCTGGGCTGGTGCTCCTCACATCTCCTCTGGTCAGACTTGTTGAGCTGCAAGCAATGGGAGGGGTACCCCTCAACCTGGAGGTTAACTCAGCAGACACTTTTTTATGGGACTAGTCTACTTTTAAGATTAGACTGAAGACTTTCCTTTTTGATAAATCCTATAGTTAGACTTAGGTTTCCTAAATTATTCTTCATTTCTGCTGCTATAGACTTATGGTGCGTTCACACCGAACGCGATTTCAGCTTCAAAATCGCAGCCAACGCTGAAGTTTGAAGCTTGTGCACTTTGAGGTCAGACGCAGGACATCTGCGCTGCACGGCGACAGCCGCCCCGCCCCTCCCTCCTCTGTCCTCTGTCGGGCTCTGTTTAATGTCGGACGAGGAAGTGGCTTTGCTTTATTTACAGACAGCCAGAACGTGTCACGTTCATCAGATAATTAATTCATAATTAATTCACCAGATAATTCAGAGAAGAGGCTCACAGCTGCTTTCAGGACTATTTTTTCAGTCTGATGAGTCGCTGCCACGCATTGCTGCGGATCAGGACACGACTGCAGGCACTCATTTTAGCTAAAGAGCAGGAGCTCCGTCTGTTTCAGGTTAGTGGACCTCATTCAGTAAACTGTCCCGTCGGGAAATATGTCGCTACGTCACACAGTGGAGTCTCTCTGATTGGTTGACGCTGCGCGTCGAGCTGCAAAAGTTCAGATTTCCCAACTTCAGCGATTTGGACGATTTGGACGATCTGAGCGTTCGACGCTCAGATCGTCCAAATCGTTCAAATCGCGCTGCTCTAATCGCGCTTGAGGCGCCGCAGAACTTCCCGACGTTGCTTGAAGCGCGTCCACCATAGACTTTGMATGTAAACCTGCTGCTCCTGACGCTGAAATCGCGTTTGGTGTGAACGCACCATTAGACTGCTGGAGCACAAACTGAGCACATTTCCTCACTCTGCTGTTGTCTTTAGTCTCTCTTCTCTACGTTTATTGTAATTATTTCTATCATATTTTTTCTTTGTCTCTTCCAGAAGAAGGTGCACCAGGACCAGTCCTGGACCAGTTCTTCTGTGTTTGTCTGTGTCTCTTTCCTGTCCTCCAACCAGCCGGTCGAGGCAGATGATCTCCTTTCCTGAGCCTGGTTCTGCTGGAGGTTTCTTCCTGATTAGCAGGGAGTTTTTCCTCTCCACCGTTTGCTCAGGATGGGAGACTGTGATGAAGTGATTCAACACAATCTGCTGGTTTCTTCTTTAGATTATTCTTTTTACGTACAGTGCCCTGAGACAACGTATGTTGTGACTTGGTGCTATATAAATAAACTGAAATGAATTGAATTAAATGGAATTGAACTGAATTCAATTTAATTTAGAAGCTGTTTTTTCTGTGAAAGGAGGAGATACTAAATATTGAGGTAAGTTATTTTGTGGTGCCCAAATTTATGCACCTGCTTAATTTTGTTTAACCAATTACTGCACACTTTCTGTAAATCCTATAAACTTCATTTCACTCTTCAAATTTCACTGTGTTTGTCCCCTATATGATTTATTTAACTGATATTTTTAATCCAAACAATCATTGATTTATAAAGGTAAATCAGGAAAATTAACAAGGCTGCCCAAACTTTCGCACCCCACTGTATCTTTTAAAAAAGTCTTTACAAGAGAGAGTGGACTCTGACATCTTTTATGGATATTTTTTCCAAGATGTTTTATGGTCAGAAGAGAGGATTCAACTTTTGTCTTTTTTTATATGACACAAAGACACTGATTCCTCCCAGATAGAACCATTTTTAGCTATACTTAATCAACATGTTGTCATTACATCTATACTGTCATAGGTTGGGTTTTTTGGCTTCTGTTTTTGTATTATGGTTAGGTTCTTTAGGTCCTGTTTTGGGGTTTTGTTCATGTGGGTTTTCTGTTAAGTTCCTTTTTGTCTCAGGTGTGTTCAGTTCTGTGATTAGTGTTGCTTCCATTTCCTCAGGTGTTTTCTGTTAACTCATTAGTTGTCCTGTGTATTTAAG